>NW_024039720.1:0-275614 GCF_016077235.1 Cyprinodon tularosa | reverse complement strand
GAATGCATAAGCATTCCCACTTGATTAGACCTAACATACAGTAATAACCAGATGCCTAATAATGTGTCTAGACCCTCTTTTCTTCCCAGATGAGCCATCTTCTGTTGTCCCGTAAGTTTTGATTTGCCGACTATGTGGATCAGATTTGCTCATCCTGCACATCTTACTGATTATCATTTGAGCAAATAATGATCAGCTCCAACATTTAAGATAATAAAATAACTACATAGTTTCTTTGAGTAGGAACTAGTTAATTTAACTGTGCTGTTAATTGTTACAAACTCACTAACTTTCTGAGGATAAGTATTTGAAAACTTTACGTTTTAAAATTGAAATCTTGGGAATTTGGAGGCCAGATCAACACTTTCAGCTTGGTTATCTGCTCTTCAGACCATTGCTGAAGCATGCTTTGCTTTTTGAAGGGCATGTTATTTTAGTTATATTTTCATAGGAACAAATTTTGGACCAGGTTTTACCACCCATGTACTGTACATCAGTTAGCACAGGCCACCCTTCATCTCATAGACTGAAAAAAAACAGCTCATAAGATTTACTTAAAAATATATTCTAAGTATTTGCACTCAAATGATTTAAGTAAAATTTAATGCTGCAATATCAAGTAACACTCACTTGCCAGTATCAAGTGAATTTTACTTTCCATTAAACATAACAGTTGTGAAGATATTAAGTAACATTCACTTAATTACATCCAAGTTGTAAGTTAGATTTATTAAAAAAATTAAGTAAAGTGAACTTGCATTTTACTCAAAATTTTAAGTAAATGTTATATCCCTGTAGAATTTGCTGTTATAAAGTAATTAAGTAGATATTAATTATTTTCTCTGATTGACATTTACTTTGCTTCATTTTGCTACATTACTCTCTAATATTAGGTAATCATTGCCATTTTTCTTTTGATAAATGTTACCAAATAAATTAAAATAAAATTCTATACATTTTATATACCATCCATCCATCCATCCATCCATCCATCCATCCATCCATCCATCCATCCATCCATCCATCCATCCATCCATCCATCCATCCATCCATCCATCCATCCATCCATTTTCTTACACGCTTGCTGGTGCCTATCTCCAGCAGTCAATGGGCGAGAGGCAGGCTACACCCTGGACACGTCGCCAGTCCATCGCAGGGCAACACAGAGACACACAGGACAAACAACCATTCATGTTGGGACTACCTCTTGCTCCGTCTCTGACGTCTGGACTCGGAGCAGAATCAGTCCTGCTGTGACACTACAAAAATGCTACATTTTTTGGATAACGTTTATCCAGTATTTGTAGGCTTATCTTCATATAACTGGTAAATATTAAAATAGTTTAAGAAAATCTAACAAAAATTTACTCTTCTTCCAAAATTCATGTATTACATTAAAAAAAGGTTTAATTTTACTTCAGAAATTCTATTTCTTACAGAAGCTTAAAAATTCTAATTAGAAATTATTACAAATACTCTAATAGTTTACTACACCAAAAAGTCATTTTTATCAGTGTCATGCCAGGTCATAACTCTTCCTACTTGGTACCCTTTAGATAGACGGTGAGTGTTGCTGACTAGGATCACTGCACAAACAAGTCAGTATTGGAAATCTCTTACATGTTGTTCCAAAAAAAAAGAAAACAAGAAAGTTAAAACCACCTTTGTGGTTTTGACTTTGGACACTTTGAACTTTGTTTCCAAGTTTTTTTAATTCAAAATGTCAGGAATAGCTTTGAGTTTTTATACAGTAGCCCATCAAAACCTTGTTTTTATTTTGAAAACATGCAAACTGAAAAGGGATAAAGGGGTCCACCCCCTTGGGATGGGGGTCATTTGGCTTCTTTTGTTAGCCTGCAATGCCCCATACCCATCTAAGTGTCTGAAAGGTGGGTCGTTAAAGGGAATTGTTGGCCTGGCTGAATAGACGAAGTCCTCCGCTCTCCTGTACACGGGGTGGGGCTTCAATGATAGCGGGAAGGGATTAACTCAATTGCTGCATTGCAAGTTTTTGGAGGCTTCCTTCACGCCCCTCTCAAACCACCTATTTTCTTTGGTTCTCAAAAGAATGTCCTTTGTCCATAAGGTATAGATATACCGCAGATGTACCGAGTCTTGTCCCAAGGAGGTCGCTCTTCTGTGTTGGGCCATACTTATGTGGAGAGGTTGTTTGGTTTCTCCAATATAAAGATCAGGGCAATCCTCACTGCATTAACCTGCATACACCACTCTGCTCATATTCAGTCTGAGGGTTTTGTCCTAAGGATGCACTAGCCTCTAAGGGTCTTGTTTTGTTTTTGCATTTAACCTTCTCACAGTTATGTTCTGCTGTATGTCTTCTGGATTTCCTTGCTGATTTGACAAACGTCCAGTTTGGGTATCCGCAGGTTTGAAGAGCATCTTTGATGTATTTCTGTTCGTTGTGCTTCCCTTCTGTTTTTGTAGCGACATGTTCAGCATGATGTAACTCAGCACGATGCAACTCAATCCTATTCCTGACATTTTGAATTGAAAAAGTTTCCTGGATGGGAAGCGAAACGTCTTCAAACTTGGAAACAATGTCTAGTGGATTGTTTTGAATTTTGAATTTGAATTTGAATTTTGAATTTGAATTTGAATTTTTTTGGGAGTTACTATAAACTGGATGACTGAGAATCTTCACCAGCTCTTACATGTTGATGTTTCACTAAAGTCCCTTAAAATTTAAGTAAGTTTGGCCTTTTTTGGGAGACCAATCGTCTTTTTTTTTTAATTCTCAATAAGAGTCAGCCCTCTTGAATCATGAATATCTGTTTATTTAGCATCTTTTATAATCATTAATTTATGTGTGTTTAGTATGTTACTAAAACTTTTATTACTTTTGTTTAAGATATTAAAAATACTTTTTTAATTGCAAAATTTACCAAAAAAAAAAAAAAAAAAACTAAAACAAGCCATCTAAACTTAAGTGAACAGCATCAATGTCCTCAGGTTGAATGAGCTAATCAGATTTCGTCTCTTGATGACGATATGTCTTGCCTTAAAGAAGATTGTTAAGAGGATCTACTGTTGTCAAGAATTTTAAGCATTTCATCAAATGTTTAAAACCCTTTTCCAAGGCAATGGAACTGGGTTAGAACTCAGCAGCTGCCATTTTAGCTAACTCATCATGGATTCTCTGCTGTTTGGCTGGGTCATCAGATTAATATAAACTGATTATTTGGTTTGAGCTGCAGGAGGATGGGTTATGCATTTATATCTGGGGATTGCAATAAATTTTTGTTTGTGAGACGAGACACAGCAGGATCAGTAGAGAGTGAGGTGGCATGGTCTCTTATTTGCTCCTTGGACAATTTGGATATGTCTATGCAGTTATGTGGTGAAACCTGCAAGCCAGAGATGGGTAGAGTATCAAAAAATTGGACTTAAGTACAAGTAGCACTACTTCACTATATTTTCACTCATGTAAAAGTAAAAAGCAGCCATCCAAAAAAATTACTTAAGCAGGAGTAACAGGTATTTGATGAAAAAGCTACTCAAATATCAAGTAACTAATTGAATATAAAAAAAAATATATGTCAAGTTACAGAATAGATAAAGATTTATGCAAAATCTGATGTTATAAAGGGTCACATTTCAAGAAAGGAATATATAGAATACAGTAAATACATAATAACAATTTTCAGCAGGAAGAAACATTTTTCAAAATTTGTTGTTTTGTTGTTGTTGTTTCAAAACTTTTCAAGTCAATTACTGCATGGTCCTTAAAAAGCTTAAAATAAAGTAAGTTAAATTTCTAGTAACAGGGTACAGTAAAGTGTTTACTGCACGTTTGTTTGACCTTTAAATGACACAGTAAATGTAAAATAGGAACAAACCAAATAAGTCTGAGTAGAAAAAAGACTCACATACGTAAGGATAAACTGTACATGCGTGTGTCCCTGTGTTTTTATTTAAAAGTTGTCCATTATTGGGTGAAACTACAACTTTTAAGTAAAAGTAAAAAGATACAATGCATTAAAACTACCCCTCAAAGTAATCTTAAAAAAAAAAAGTTACCTAGTTAAATGTATCTTGTTACTACCAACTTGTACTGCTTCCAGTGAAAGCAGCCTGGCTTTTTGTTCCCAATGTTATCATTATAATTAAAAGTCATAATCAGCAGCCAGGTGTTGCTTCTTAATATCAATTTAGTATCAAACATCTTGTTTTTCTTAATTGAACCTCCAGTTCTATTAAAAGTTCCACTAAACAGAAAAATCACCAAATACTTTGATATTTTAGATCATAATAAAGTAGCCACATAGTTACTTATTAGTTTGATTGTGCAGTAAAATAGTTACTAGTGTTGCGCTGATGCCATTTTTTTGGCCCCGATACCTGGCTGTGCAGTATCGGCTGATACCGATACCATACCAATACCATCTCTTTGAAATTGATGTGTGTGTGTGTGTGTGTGTGTATATATGAAGAACTGCATACTACTTGGATGTAAAATAATTGCCATCATGGCTTTGTCAAGCTGCTGCCTACCTTTTATGAAGCAGGAAAAAGACTAAAACAAAGTGAATCCAGTAGAACTTTTCTACCTGGAATGGGTGACAATAGTTGAATAAACTTTTGTCTCTCAAAATGGTATCGTTGCCCTATTCATTGGTACTCGCCGGTACCGATACCACCATTTTAGTGCTGGATCGGGGCCATGCCCGATACTGGTATCGGTATCGGTGCAACACTACTAGTTACTCAGTAACTTTTTTGAGATACTGTTACTAATTAATAAATATCCTTTTTTAAAATAATGTTTCAAACACTGCTAAGCAGCAACATGACATATAATCGTTTTTTTCCTTTTTCACACACGTTTCTAGCATGATTGTTTATTTTTGTTTTGTTTCTTTTTTAACTTCTGTCAGTGGTGATATTTTTCTCCTTGATCGGATATTCAAACCATATTCAATCACATGCAACGTCTATTCAGTACACACCCTAAAACCTCTGAAAGTAAGTGTTTTTAATCTGGCAAAGTTTACTCTTTTAAAGTTGAAGCAAGGCAGCGTTTTCTTTCTTTCTTTCTTTCTTTCTTTCTTTCTTTCTTTCTTTCTTTCTTTCTTTCTTTCTTTCTTTCTTTCTTTCTTTCTTTCTTTCTTTCTTTCTTTCTTTCTTTCTTTCTTTCTTTCTTTCTTTCTTTCTTTCTTTCTTTCTTTCTTTCTTTCTTTCTTTCTTTCTTTCTTTCTTTCTTTCTTTCTTTCTTTCTTTCTTTCTTTCTTTCTTTCGGAAAATGAGATTTAACAGCACAGACTGACTCCGTAATCGTGCTAAACGTTTCTGTGATGAAATGACACGGCGGCAGACTGCGTTCCGCCGCCAAACGCGTTTGCATGCCTGTGTTGGAGTGAGAGGACTGAGTGGAGACACGTCCGCTACAACAGGGGCTGTTATCAAATCCCGCAAAGCTGTTGGGCTTCCAGCAGCACAGAGACACTGAGCTGTGCACTCGCGTTTTGTACCGGGACCTACCGGCTTGGACGTTTAGATTCAGATTTATTGAACTTTTTTTTTTTTTTGTCATCCCATAACATTTACCCCTGACCTAGACGCGCTTTAACGCAGAAAAAAATGCAGCTTTTAGTCTGATCGATTGTAGTTTAACCTTCCGTAACAGGAAGAAGGCGACGGGAGCTGTCCGCGGTCCTGAAGGTCGGAGCGGCTCCTTCTCTGGAAGCGGGAGCTGCAGGGGCTGCAGGAGCAAGGACCTATAAACAGCGATCTTTCTGCGCAGACATAGTCCCTTCCATCAGTGCTACAATGGGTAAGATCAGTGAACATCGCGCCCTTTTAATTCTCATATTCGACCATTTCAGCTTTTTTTTCGAGGGGGTTTGTACTGTTATTTTCTTTAAGTAAATCTGCCCGTCAAAAAACGTTCAATTATAACAGCTGTTGCCTTTTTCTTTCTTATTGCGGTTATTTTAAGCTGTAGAAACCACCTACTGCACTGTGTGCGCGTGTGTTATGTCAGAGAGCAGGCGTCGTCTATCAAAATAAAAAAAAATGTTAGGTTTATTTAGGTCATAGAGAGACTCTGGGATGTAGCTCTGACAGACAGCCATTTCTCTGGATTTTTACAGTAATCTGATTGTTTTCCTTGTATTGCTGAACATCAAAGGAACATAAATATTAATGGAGTCTATTATTATTACAGACGCGCTTCCTAAAATTAGAACTCATTAAAATGTAATTCGCCATGTGCACGCTGTTGTCGGGGCATGTGAAAACAAGCACTTGTCATTCTTAATTGTTTCTTAAAGCTTATGCTTTTTATTTTCTCTTAAATGGGCACATAATTCATGATATATGCGGTGTCAGTAGATGATGAAGGTGGTCCATTGCATTTTTTTCTTTTTTTGCCCATTCATGATCGTCCCGTCTCTTTAAATGATTATGGACTTGAGAGTTTCATTCATTGCCTGCCTGGCTGATTAGAATGCTTGTCACTGCGACCTATCACGCTCATGTAGCCCCCCCCTCCCTCCTAAGCCTGGGTAACAATTTGCTCGGGTGTGTGCTAGACTGGCGTTTTTATGCTGGACACAGTCCAGGCTAGGATGGTCAGAGGAACCCTCCACCTACAGAACAATGAGCGTGTAATATGTTCTTCAGTTCACCCTAGTTCAGGTAAAGGAGAGTATCAGCAATGCAACATGATACCTGTGACATGCCATTTACTGGTCTATGAATAATGCATTCAACGCCTACTTTTCTCTTGACTTTATAAAAATCACCTTCTTAGATTTTATTTAAAATTAAAGTGATTGATTTAAAAATAAGTAGGTGGTTTAACTTTGAAGCTTGCATTTAGCTGAAAATGCTGATATTGCTGAAAGCTTCCTGCTGATTCATTCTAAAAGCTGGGTTAAATGAGGTTGTAATGCAGTTTAATGGCCACAAGAGGGAACTCTTCGTTATCACATGCTCTAATTTTAGAGTTAAGAGGAGATATTAATTACATTTAAACACTTTTGAATGGAATCTCGTCTGACCATTGCAGAAGGGGTAATTTTTAAAACTATTATTTATGATACATATTTGCAGCAAAATAAACACCCATCCCTATAAATTTAAATCAATAAGAAAATGTGTCGGATGAGCTGTACAGTATATAGCACATTATATTGAATGATGAGATTCTATTACCTTGAATGTAGCCCATCTCTCCATCATAAATCACCTTCATTCTTGCAACAGCCATCTTCATAAGCACAAATGTAAACTTAGAAGATGAGTTTTGCTAGTGTCCTCCAAAACCACAGCTGAATCTGATGAGATACCATTTGATAGGAAATTATTTATTGATTTCAGTGGCCTACTGTTTGTTTCTCTTATTTCACTGCCTCAGTAAACATTCCTCAGCACTGAAGATAGATTATATTTTCCCCTGCTGCTCACAGCAGGAAGAGGAACTCGTTTTTATTTATTTATTTATTTATTTATTTTAAAGTGCAGTTAAAATGACAATGAAATTAGCGACTACACAGAGAGAAAGGGGCCCGTCCACAAACCAGAGCCACCAACATTTAAGCTGACGGGAAGTGAGTTCCTGTGTGTCAGGAGAATCTTAAACAGAATGGCTTTAACGAATGTATACATAACGAGAGCCAGCTACAGCCTCTTAATTTATGTGTCTGTGTCAGTGAGGGCACAGTGCATGGTTCTGTTGTGTTTTATTATGGACAGGAGCAATCATAATTTAGTGTTTGGGCTGAGCTCAACCTGTGTCTGGGTTTTATCCCTGCCTGACCTGCCGGCTGTGCTTTGTGGATAGCCTTCAGTGCAGGAAGCGAGATAAGATGTTTCTGCTTCAGTCGGTTTTGGTGAAATATTGTAGAGGATTTACTGTAAGGTCATTTTAAATGTATCTAGAGTCATATTACTCCACCTTAAATCACATGTTGTTACACTCTTTTTGAGAGAATACCAGGCAGGAATAAATAGTTTTTATAGATTAAACAAATTTTCTGTTTATATAGTAGACGTAGCTTTTGTTTCACCATTGCAAGTGTTGGGCTTTTGCGGTTAAGAGTAATGTCAGTCCATCAGTCCGCTTTTTGTTCTTGAATGTACCCTAATCTGCTTTGCAGTTATTATGTTCTTTTAATGAAGGAATGGTATAACTTCTACAACTCAGGGGGGTCTGTCCAGTTGGAGTCCAGAGAACATTGCAGATGAGTTATCAGGTTGTATGATAGTTTCCTGTTTGTTTGATTTTAAATGTACACGTTTGTTATGTTTCAACTTTTCATTTTAATGCTATTTGCAGCTTTAATGTGATAAATAGCAGAACACTATACGGATTTAGCTACTGATGCAGGATTTCTGTTCAGTTCAATCTACAGGTGCTGGTCATAAAATTAGAATATCATGAAAAAGTAGATTGATTTCAGTAATTCCATTTAAAAAGTGAAACTTGTATATTATATTCATACATTACATACAAACTCATATATTTCAGATGTTTATTTTGTTTAATTTTGATGATTACAAATGACAACAAATGAAAATCTCAAATTCATCATATCAGAAAATTAGAATATTACTGAAGACCAATAAAAACAAAGGATTTATAGAAATGTTGGCCAACTGAAAAGTATGAACATGAAAAGTATGAGCATGTACAGCACTCAGTATTTAGTTGGGCCTCCTTTGGCCTGTATTACTGCAGCAATGCGGCGTGGCATGGAGTCGATCAGTCTGTGGCACTGCTCAGGTGTTATGATAGCCCAGGTTGCTCTAATAGTGGCTTTTAGCTCTTCTGAATTGTTGGGTCTGGTGTATTGCATCTTCTTCTTCACAATACCCCATAGATTTTCTATGGGGTTAAGGTCAGGAGAGTTTGCTGGCCAATTAAGAACAGGGATACCATGGTCCTTCAACCAGGTACTGGTAGCTTTGGCACTGTGTGCAGGTGCCAAGTCCTGTTGGAAAATGAAATCTGCATCTCCAAAAAGTTGGTCAGCTGCAGGAAGCATGAAGTGCTCTAAAACTTCCTGGTATGTGGCTGCGTTGACCCTGGACCTCAGAAAACACAATGGACCAACACCAGCAGATGACATGGCACCCCAAACCATCACTGACTGTGGAAACTTTACACTGGACTTCAAGCAACGTGGATGAAGTGCCTCTCTTCTTTTCCTCCAGACTCTGGGACCTTGATTTCCAAAGGAAATGCAAAATTTACTTTCATCAGAGAACATGACTTTGGACCACTCACCAGCAGTCCAGTCCTGTTTCTCTTTAGCCCAGGCAAGACGCTTCTGACGCTGTCTGTGGTTCAAGAGTGGCTTGACACAAGGAATGCGACAGCAGAAACCCATGTCTTTCATACGTCTGTGTGTGGTGGTTCTTGAAGCACTCACTCCAGCTGCAGTCCACTCTTTGTGAATCTCCCCCACATTTTTGAATGGGTTTTGTTTCACAATCCTCTCCAGGGTGCGGTTATCTCTCTTGCTTGTACACTTTTTTCGACCACATCTTTTCCTTCCCTTCGCCTCTCTATTAATGTGCTTGGACACTGAGCTCTGTGAACAGCCAGCCTCTTTAGCGATGACCTTTTGTGTCTTGCCCTCCTTGTGCAAGGTGTCGATGGTCGTCTTTTGGACAACTGTCAAGTCAGCAGTCTTCCCCATGATTGTGTAGCCTATAGAACTAGACTGAAAGACCATTTAAAGGCTTTTGCAGGTGGTTTGAGTTAATTAGCTGATTAGAGTGTGGCACCAGGGGCCATCAATTTTGAACCTTTTCACAATATTCTAATTTTCTGATATGATGAATTTGAGATTTTCATTTGTTGTCATTTGTAATCATCAAAATTAAACAAAATAAACATCTGAAATATATGAGTTTGTATGTAATGTATGAATATAATATACAAGTTTCACTTTTTAAATGGAATTACTGAAATCAATCTACTTTTTCATGATATTCTAATTTTATGACCAGCACCTGTATATGATGCTCTTTCAAATCTTAATTTAGAGAAAAACTTCTATTTTTTGTAATATTCTGTTTACCAACACGATGAGGAAGAGTATTATCAACCTATTTTCTTTACTTTAAAATATTTTTCTAAAGTATACAACCTTTAAAATTTATTTGTATCATTTGACACAAATACCAAATTTTTCTTTTGTACTTAAGTATAATGTAAAACCTGTACTTCTTCACTTTTACTTAATGAAACTTGAAAAATTAAATAAAAAAAAATTAAATTAGAAACAATGTTTGTATAATTTTTAGCGCTGAAACAATTAATTGGAATAATAGATTTTTGAAATAATCGTCAACTAATTTAGTAATTGATTAGTCATTAACTCGAGTATAGAGAATCTAAACATGCCTTTAGCTGACAGAGCGACCCACTTAAAGCAATAATTAAGGCAAGATTGTAAAAAATATGTCAACATTTTGCATTTAAAGAAAATGTGCCGTTGCAGAATACAAACTTCTGAAAGTACTTTAAATATGAAATTAGTACATACTGTTCAATAAATGATAAGTGTTTTTAATCAAGAGTCATTTTCATTTGAATGGAGACATCCATGTTTGTCAAAGAACACTACTGCCACCTACCGGTTTGTGACGTCACGGTGTGGTATCGGCTGTTGATCAAGTCCCGGTGCTGTATCTGATGTTTGTCCCAACGCAGTATTATCCAAGTCATCTTGAAAACATTCTTCTTCCAAATGTTGCCTACATATTACATGTTTTTTTTCTCCGGCCAGAAGTTCGATGGCAAATCCTCCCTCTTTAAGTTGGCAATTGAACAACAAACTGGATAGGATTGGTGAATCGGAAAGGTGAAATAACAAATGTTCTTTTCAGTTTTACCCGATGTATCACAACATCCAACTGCCATGCACATTGTCAGTTTAACTATACAGGTGCTGGTCATAAAATTAGAATATCATGAAAAAGTAGATTGATTTCAGTAATTCCATTTAAAAAGTGAAACTTGTATATTATATTCATACATTACATACAAACTCATATATTTCAGATGTTTATTTTGTTTAATTTTGATGATTACAAATGACAACAAATGAAAATCTCAAATTCATCATATCAGAAAATTAGAATATTGTGAAAAGGTTCAAAATTGATGGCCCCTGGTGCCACACTCTAATCAGCTAATTAACTCAAACCACCTGCAAAAGCCTTTAAATGGTCTTTCAGTCTAGTTCTATAGGCTACACAATCATGGGGAAGACTGCTGACTTGACAGTTGTCCAAAAGACGACCATCGACACCTTGCACAAGGAGGGCAAGACACAAAAGGTCATCGCTAAAGAGGCTGGCTGTTCACAGAGCTCAGTGTCCAAGCACATTAATAGAGAGGCGAAGGGAAGGAAAAGATGTGGTCGAAAAAAGTGTACAAGCAAGAGAGATAACCGCACCCTGGAGAGGATTGTGAAACAAAACCCATTCAAAAATGTGGGGGAGATTCACAAAGAGTGGACTGCAGCTGGAGTGAGTGCTTCAAGAACCACCACACACAGACGTATGAAAGACATGGGTTTCTGCTGTCGCATTCCTTGTGTCAAGCCACTCTTGAACCACAGACAGCGTCAGAAGCGTCTTGCCTGGGCTAAAGAGAAACAGGACTGGACTGCTGGTGAGTGGTCCAAAGTCATGTTCTCTGATGAAAGTAAATTTTGCATTTCCTTTGGAAATCAAGGTCCCAGAGTCTGGAGGAAAAGAAGAGAGGCACTTCATCCACGTTGCTTGAAGTCCAGTGTAAAGTTTCCACAGTCAGTGATGGTTTGGGGTGCCATGTCATCTGCTGGTGTTGGTCCATTGTGTTTTCTGAGGTCCAGGGTCAACGCAGCCACATACCAGGAAGTTTTAGAGCACTTCATGCTTCCTGCAGCTGACCAACTTTTTGGAGATGCAGATTTCATTTTCCAACAGGACTTGGCACCTGCACACAGTGCCAAAGCTACCAGTACCTGGTTGAAGGACCATGGTATCCCTGTTCTTAATTGGCCAGCAAACTCTCCTGACCTTAACCCCATAGAAAATCTATGGGGTATTGTGAAGAAGAAGATGCAATACACCAGACCCAACAATTCAGAAGAGCTAAAAGCCACTATTAGAGCAACCTGGGCTATCATAACACCTGAGCAGTGCCACAGACTGATCGACTCCATGCCACGCCGCATTGCTGCAGTAATACAGGCCAAAGGAGGCCCAACTAAATACTGAGTGCTGTACATGCTCATACTTTTCATGTTCATACTTTTCAGTTGGCCAACATTTCTATAAATCCTTTGTTTTTATTGGTCTTCAGTAATATTCAAATTTTCTGATATGATGAATTTGAGATTTTCATTTGTTGTCATTTGTAATCATCAAAATTAAACAAAATAAACATCTGAAATATATGAGTTTGTATGTAATGTATGAATATAATATACAAGTTTCACTTTTTAAATGGAATTACTGAAATCAATCTACTTTTTCATGATATTCTAATTTTATGACCAGCACCTGTAGCTCTGCTGAATTTCAATGGTAAAGTAAAGTGAATTTCCTCTCCACTGTCGCTACAAGCATGCTTAGTGTGAGGGATTGCCTTCGAGTCAATGAGTCGATGCAATCAACTGGTTTTCCTTAGAAAACTTTGAATCAGTTTGACTGGATGATCTGGTGAACTGTAAAGTGCCTTGAGATGATGTGTGTTGTGAATTGGTGCTGTAGAAATAAACTGAATTGAATTGAAGACCTCTGGAAATCTTCAATATTTGTGTCTAGTAGTTCCCATTGATTCTGCTTGTAAAGCGGGGAGAATGGTGCTAGGCTTACCACACCGTGACGTCACTGCGGGAAGATGTCAGGAGTGAGGTGTTACTATATCTGGACAAAAATGGCTGCTCCCCGACTCAGTGATGGCAATGAAAAATATTATTTTTGTTTTTTACTAAATAAGACTAAATTCAATAAATCACTACGAACATATTAGTTTTAGGTATAGATAATGATCCACTGATAATTCCTTGCTGACCGGACTTTTCCTTTAAGATAAAAAAAAATTCTTCTGTCAATCTGCTGTATCCAGAACCCCTCAAGTGGAAACGTTTGAGTTTCACCTGGTTTAATTTCATAAAGTTTTTCTTAAAGAATCTTTGTTTATCTGTTTATTAATTGGTTAATTTAAAAAATAATCGACAGATTTGCAAAATAACCATTAATTGCAGAATTATTTGTGATACACTAGGTATTTCCATGCAAGTTGTCCTAGATTTTCTGTTCCCTACATGTGCGTGATTGTCTAAAGCAGGGTTTTCAAGAACAAAATATCCCACTAATGATGTTGAGGTCTCTAAAAGGCCTGTATCAAATGATAAACTTGGTTTTAAAGGGTTAAGTAAAGCAGCCCAGTCGGTACTTTTACCAGAACATTTTCCCACAAATGTATCTATACTTTTACTTACGTTAAGAACATCAGTATTTTTGACACCTATGCAGGAAAACACGCAGTTTGAAAACATTTTTGAATATTGTGAAAATAGCATCAGTTTCCACTGACCCACATTTCTTCTGATCTTCTCTTTCTTTTATATCTTGTGCAAGGTAAACTTTGCATTGTATTATAACACAGGGCATCTAGGGCAGCATGAGTTTATGCTAATAGACGAATATATCACTGACAACCAGGGCAGGAATGCATGATGCTTAAAATATAATAACCCAACAAATCTTCCATGTGATCACAACATTGCACACATTGATGTTATAATAACAGCATCTGCATAATGTTATACTCCTGAACAAAGGCACCTCTCTTTCTTCCAATCTGATACTGAATTTCTTTTACACGTTTTCAAAAGATAAAAATCTAATCAGATTTTATGGGCTTCCTGTTATACTGTTATGATAGAGCATGCCTCGTATAAGATCTGTGCTTATCCAGGTGCTTCTGAGGTCTTAACCAGACATTTGGTTCACTGCAGAGTTCTTAGTATGACCCCACTTACATGAGGCAGCCATTGCCTCACTGCATGCACTCCTCTGGGATACATAAAAAGCAATTTATAGCCTCCCCGGTTCCATTGTGTGTCAGCACAGTTACAGCACATCTGTAACAGTGATAGCTGGTCATAAATGTCTCCTGTGTCAGTATCATCTTGTACCATGCATGCTGCCTGCTGAGAAAATGTCCGTTTTGTTGAGGTGAAAATGCAGCTGACATTTTTCTCTTATTTCATTGCTTTTTTTTTCTGTATTTGTTTTAGACAAGTGATTCTTTGAAATAATTATTCGTTGTGCATCACTGGAAAAACAACAACAAATAATTAAGAATTTAAGCTTGAATAATTTTTTTTGTGGAAGAATGTGGCGATATGATATGTGGCTTCACTCAGTACTATCTCAATACCAGTGAAGCTATCACCTTATTGTTTTTAAATAATTACTAAAACAAAATTTGGAAAGAAAAAAAAAAGAGATAGATCCAAAGAACCTATCAGTAACCGTGTCTGTTCCAGTGCATATCATCATTAGAATTTCGTTGAGTATTATATCTTCAGTACCGCTGTGCTTCCTTATGTGATGAGGGATCCCCAGAAAAGGTGGAGGTCTGTCTCAGTGCTTTGCCTTTACAGTTTTTGTGATTCATCCTTCCTAGGAGCTCCACAGCTGTGAAGCACCTTTAGGATTGTAAGCAGTATTCCATCTCTGGCCATGAAGTCAGGCAACTGTCTGGTCAGGAACCACTTCAATTCTTCAATTCTTCTTTTTGTCTTACTTCAATGTGTATTTTGTCTGTTAATAGATACTAATAGAATAAAATATAAAAAATGTCCCACAGTTGGCAAATTCAGGTGTGTTTGTGTCCTTCCGACACTTGCAGCTCAGACACCACTTTAAATGAGGTCTATAGAAATAGCATATTGGTTAATTTGGGGTCCAGTCACGTCACTAATAGTAATGGAAGCTTAAAGGAATAGTACACCCAAAACATGATTAGCCTTCATTTTCTACTCACCCCCCATACTGAACAACACTCTGGAGTACTTTTTTGATATCTCAAATGCATCTGGAGATCCGGGAGGCTTCTTGCTGTCTGCTGACATTCAAATAATGGAGGTCTACGGTGCCCGAGACAGAAAGGTCCATAAAAGTCCACAAAAAACGTGTCAATATTCCTCCATACTGCTCGTCCAATGTATTCCAAGTGTCCTGAGTGGGTAGCATCCAGAATTTACTCGAAACGAAGTCATTTAGAATGTTTTTAGAGCATAAACAGTAGTGTATAGGATTTCCTGAAAACGCGCACCTGCGCGATCACGACGCTACGGAAGCCGGCAGACCAAACCAGCGCATTCAGCTCGGCAAAGAACTCATGCTCTTCCTCAACACTGAAGTCCTCAGACATTTTTCTTTCGTTGTTTCTTTCTTTGCACAGGTAAACAGCACATTTCTTCTTCTACGCTTGCATTATCGGCAGAGCAGACGCTGAATGCGCACTTTCATCTGGTTTGGTCTGCCGGCTTCCGTAGCGTCGTGATCGTGCATGTGCGCGCTTTCAGGAAATCCTATACACTACTGTTAATGCTTTAAAAACATTCTAAATGACTTTGTTTCGAGTAAATTCTGGATGCTACCCACTCAGGACACTTGGAATACATTGGACGAGCAGTATGGAGGAATATTGACACGTTTTTTGTGGACTTTTATGGACCTTTCTGCCTCGGGCGCTCGGCACCTCCATTATTTTAATGTCAGCAGACAGCAAGAAGCCTCCCAGATCTCCAGATGCATTTGAGATATCAAAAAAAGTACTCCAGGGTGTTGTTCAGCATGGGGGTGAGTAGAAAATGAAGGCTAATCATGTTTTGGGTGTACTATTCCTTTAACTCATCTCAGCTGGTTTTTCAGCCTTTTGGTCCTATGATATTCTCTTAGTCGATCCATAGAAAAACCTGAATCATGATTCACTCCTGGCTTATAACAAGAAAGCTTTAAAATATCTGAATATGTGAGAGACATCAAAATCCTCTTGTTTTTTTTTTTTGGAAAAGACATTTTTTTCCAGCAACATGTTAACTTGTCATGACATGCAATATTTGATAAAAACACTTAAGTCAAAGGATTCTGTTCAGTTAGCAATAAAAAAAACATGAATTTAATGCATCATTAAATCACAAAACATCTACTGAATGAACTCACAGAAACTAAATATATGCCAACAATTACTTCTCTTTTTAAGGATTGCAAAAGCTGCTGAATGTGTAAAACTTTTCATTATTCATGTCTTTAAGATAAATGTAAGATTTATGCCATCTGTGTTACTACACGGCTTAAATGTCTCTAAGCAATGTTAAAAAGTCATTTTCATCCTGCAGCTGCGATTTGATGTCTTATACATTTATTTATGCTGCAGCTGTGTTTGTATTGAACTTTGCAAAAGTGTTTATGTCATGTTGACTTTATCATGTTTTGTTACATTTCAACCACAAATGTATGGAAGCACATTTCCACCACTTGAAAGTAAAGAAATGGCACGTGGCATGTCATGATTACGAGGTTTGGAAATAATAATTATGATATTAATGTCATAACTGTTAGACACAAAGTCATAATTTAAGCTTTGAAAGTCAAAATTATGCGATTCAGTCAAAATTATCCTACAAATTAAAAATTGAGTTCAAAGTCATAATTATGAGATACAAATTCATAATTTCTACTTTGAAAGTTAAAATGATGGAATTCAGTCATAAAAATAATATGTCATAATCCTGATATGTCATGAATATGTCATAACTATGTAATAATTATGATATTTAGAGTCATAATTTCAACTTTCAAAGTCAAAATTGATGACAAAGTCAAGTGTGATGTTTAAAGCAAGAGAATTAGGATTTTCTTTGTTTTGTCTTACAAATGTAATTCACCAAAGTTTATTGTTTATATATATTCAACCCCTTTTGCTCTAATGCATGTCTATAGGGAGTAGACAGCACCATGCAGTGCACCGTACTGTACCTCAAAGTACGGTTAAATAAAAGAAAAAACAATATCTTGAGCTTTTCTTTAATGCAGACAGATAACCGAGTAAGAGTAGATACAAAGATTAAATGAGGGAAATAAAGAACAATACTGGAGAAACAACAGTTATACTATAAAATGTATGGATAGTGAATTAGAGATTAAATGTGTACACCGAAGGTCTTCAACAGGGGGTCCGCAACCCCTAAGGGGTCCGTGGAGGTACTGCATGGGGGTCGCGAAAGTTTTGGTTGATCAGAACTTTCTTTTTTTATATTCCCCCCTGCAATATTTTCCACTAATTTAAATGTCTTGAAATCGACATTAACATGAATTGAACACACTGTAGTAAACAGATAAATGGAGGCAGAAGATGTCTTTCAGTCATCAATGCACACATTCAGTGACACACAGGAGCTCTTTCAAGCTGGGCACCGTTTCATTCACAACACCTGTCCCATCAACCAGGAATAAGAAATACTTTAATAATCAAATTCACTTTTGTTACATTACTCCATATGTAATAAAGTGACTATAGGACCAGTTTGATATAACACAATTTCATACAATATATATAAGTAGGGGGTCCCCGCTCCATCTTGCCATCAGTTTGGGGGTCCTTGGCCTGGAAAACGTTGAAGACCCCTGGTGTACACCATACACCAAGGTGCAACACCCAGCTGCATTACATACTTTAGTTTAAAGCAAAACGATCCTTTAAAATGATCGTATCTAAAACCTCATTTTAATTTAAACCAGATTTATATTTTATTTTTTTTGGACAAGATTTTAAAAAGTCCATGATTTTCATCCAACCCGATTAAGTTTGGCTATTTTATGAAGAGGAATATAAATACTGATCAGTTTCCAGCAATGTAAGCTATTAGAAGCGCACCTAGCTGTATGATATTTTTAACTCATGGGTGGTTGAACGTCAAGGCACTTAAAAAAATAAATTAAAAAAAATCAAAGATTGTGATTTTTTTTGTGTGAAAAAAAATTAAATCACCTGTCATTTTCCTTCCATTTCACAAAAGTTGGCTACTTTGATTAGATCTGTCATGAAGAAACCAATTAAAATGCATTCTCATGCATCATTTGAACACGAACATCATATTAAAGGTCAAAGGACATGAATACTTTTGCAAAGCCCTGGAAAGACACCCCGTTCCAGCCATCACAGTTTATCATTATAAAAAAAAGATGTCTTTGTGAATTTGGGAAGTATAAATCCCCCTTCTGTGCTTACAGGTTATGTGGGTATGCAACTTGTGCCGAAAACAACAAGAAATCCTCACTAAATCAGGAGCGTGGTTCTACGACTCGGAGCCCGGTCAGGTGCGTGGCGTGTTTGAGGGTGGGCCACAGGGAAAAAAGGCCAAACTACACGACCCATCCCTGTATGCCCACCAGGGAGCCTCAGGGGACTTGACACCAGCGTCAGACAGAAGCAGACCTCGCGGCGGGCTCCTGTCCAGACAGGCGTCCCTTGACAATGGAACAGGGCTGAGATACTCGGGGCCCAGCGATTCACCTACAGACAGGTCAGTTCTTTTTTAAAAACAACACTCTATCCTCTTTTATTCTTAATGCTCTAAAGAAATTAAATCGATGTATATTTTGTCTAAAATCATGTTGATGATTATGTCCAACAAAGCAGTTTTAGAGATCAGATCATAAGCTGCGGGCAGGATTTTACTTTGTGAAGCTTTTAAGCATTAGGGCTGATCTATATGGCTGTGTATAGGTTATGTGGGATGTGGTTTAAATCTCACAAGCCACGCAGGAGCCCACATAAAACTGCTGGTACATTGAGTCCCTAATGCCTATAAGGGAGACAGAAGCACATACTCTGTATCTAGCTCTAAGTCAGCATTTCTCCAAGAGTCATCCACCCACTCACCCTCACTTCAGCAGAGCATATTAAGACAAATAATTGCTGTCTGATTCAGCTGTGATGGAGCTTGGGGACTTTAAGGGTAATAGCAATCAATTGTGTTTTCTCTGTGCTTGAAATGAGCTGCTGTTATTTACTTAAAGTTATTTTAGTTATCCGATGGAAGTGCATGCCAGTTTGGTAATGAAATTATTTGGAAATTAACTCACTATTACAATATCAGGATGTAAGATAACGTAAACCAGAAGAAGAAGAAGAGGACAAAAACGGAACCATCGAATAGACGTTGTACTGTACATGAGCTAAAAACAATGGCCGTTTCTCAATTCAGAAGAACACGATTAAAGACTCGTGTCCTCGCCAAGTATGTTCTTGAGAAGAACACAGGATAGAGTGGACTCTGGGAGAACGGGAGCACGCAGCATAAATATGGGTCAATTGGAACAGAAGCGTACTGATGACATCACCACACGCTCGGCTCATTTGGAGCTGCATTTCACCTCCTGGTATTAATAGTCTCTAGATGATAATAAATTATTACTTTTTTCATTTAATAATGAACACAGTCAGATAAACACAAATCAAATGAACATTTTGCCGAATAAAACAAAAAAAATCGCCATCAGAGGCAGCGGTCCTTCACACACGGCTATGCAGAGAGAGGGCTGCTGCAGACGGGCTAAGACTAGACATGGCTGCCATTAGTCTCGGCACTCCGCTGGTTGCTGTGGTCCTTTCAACTTCGGAAATTCAGACTAAATCAGTAAATGCTCCATATAGTGACGCATAAAGGTATGATTTTCTCGCCTCAAATGATCTTAAAACGTACTTTTATTGAAGAACAGCAACAGAAAAGAGAACCTTTAACTTAATACTCTGAGCTCTGTAAGCGCTCCGTTGAAAGCTGCTGCTGCCCCAGTGCATGCTGGGAGAGCTGTCAATCTCAAGAACGGACAAGTCTGCATGCTGTGTAAAGAGGGAGGGGCGAGAACAACATTCAGGGACTTTGTCCATTCTCGGTCTGCTGTTCTTGTGAATTGAAAAAGTATTAGGGTTGAGGCTGATGACGTTTCACGAGTACACAAGTACACGAGAACACACAAGTACACATATTGAGAAACGGCCAACATTTCAGCAAAGAGATATGTGATTAGTTCTTGTAATCTTGTGATTCCTACTTGTAAATTTGTACTTGTAGTTTTATAAAGTTGTAATTTCTTGGAAATTAAACATCTGATGTCACATGTATGTAGGAGGTGACAACAAGAACCAAATATAAATCCTAAGTGTTCACGCTTTTTGACCAAGAAATCAAACACCAAGACATTTATTTATTTTTTTTGGCTGGTATCTTACTCCATAAAATATGTTTGGACTACGAAAGCAATACGTAGCTTGGTAAAATGACTGACAAAATGCAAGATTTTGCACTCTTTTTGATCTCATTCACTGAAATCCCTACAAAATGTTAAACATTCAGATGCTGGCAGCACAATCACGCAGCAATTTGGACTCTGCTTGATTGTATTCTGCTGTATTGTAGTTAAATCTGTGTCCACTCGGGGGGATTTTACCTTTAAGATGGAGAGATTGGAAGTTTATACATTGATCTTTATACCGTCAAAAATGTATATCAGCATTCTCTCTCTCACTTTTCTCAAAAGCTACATTTTACTTTGGTAATCTAATCTCTTTTTTATACAGTTTTCCTTTATCTCTGAATGTGCTCCAGATATAACACAATAAAAGAAAAATACATCAATCTAGCATATTTTTACCACAATAAAAGCCTGGGAATGATGCAGGAATGACTCAGACCACTAACATAGTGTAGTCTTAAGCCTTTTCCACTGCGTATTAATTAAAAATATCATTCGAGAAGTAGAACTGTTTCCAGTGAAAAAATCTGGCACTGATGTTGCTTACATTTGCAGTAGCAGGGAACAGGAAGCTGGATGTCTGAAAATTTACAGGATAATGGTGGTGATGGATAGCAGAGACTCCATAAATAGAAATCCCACTGAATAGGCACCAAAGACCACTTTCATTAATCTTAAACAATATATAAATTAATCCAGGAGTCTGTTCTGCTAAAGAAGGGAGGAGACATTCTGACAGAGTATTTATGTGAAGAGCTAACCCAGGAAGACCCGTAATGTGTCCCGTTATCAGCAGTGTCATTTAAAATCAGCACACACATTTAGCATGACGATGTGTTGGAGGCTCTTAAAAGAGCAAAAATGTGTAACATTTTCACAAGACTTTTGGAAATTCAATATTTTCATCCAAGGTAACACCTTATCTAGCAAGAATTATTATAAAACCTAACCTGAACTACGCTTAAAACATTAAAATAAACCAATTCAAATGAGAACCTATTTACAGATTTAGCCCTTTTTTCTTTCTTCTCATAAAAAACTTAAATCATGTTCTTTATTTTTTGCTGTGATATGCAATATATACTTTTTCAACATTATTGAACAGATGGACAGAAAATGCACAAAACACTTACAGTAAAATAACATATAAAATAAGTACAAGAAACAATAGTACAGAAGCAGTTAAAATAAAAAGATTAATTAATTTAGATTTTGACACCACTGCACTATTTAGTTAAATGAGGTGTACAGCAAAAATGTATACATGACCAAAATGAAGTTAATTTTTCCTTGATTTGAGCAGTAAGGAGGAGAATTGCCATTGGAAAAAGGTGATTTATGTTTAAAATTAGAAAATACAAGTTCATTATCTTATTTCAAGTGCATAACATTTAATTGTCCTATTTTAAGAGGAAAACAGTCCTTCCATTGTCAGACCATCTTATCTACCCGTCAAAATAAAATACAGTTATTTTACAGTTATCTTATGAGGTGTTTAATTATTTTTGAATGGGTTTTGCTTTGTGGAGAGCGTGTAAGGAAATAACAACATCTCCTTTGCCTTTAGGTCTAAAATAGAATTTTAAAATTAGAATTAAAATACACAGGATTCTGGGTAACTGATGCAAATTTTGTTCACCCACAAAGATTATAACGGCTTCATCTCTCTTTTTGTCATGATTTTATCTAAGGCTCGGACCCACATGCAGTGAAGCCAAACAGAGAGACACAGATTAAAAGTTCAACGGGTTTTATTGAAGGAATATGAGCTCGGTGCAGAGTGGCTCCGAACTCTGCTTAGCCGGAACTGGAAGACGAGGGGAAGACAGACTGTTAGTTCAAGCTCAGTGGGAAATGCGACTAGTTGATCTTGAAGGAGTGGAACTGTTAGTTGACACACGTTTCCAGAGTGGAGAATCCTTGACTCCAATCTGTGTGTTGGTTAACCAGAGTATGTTTGATTTGGTGGAGGGCGGAACAGGATTTACCCAGAACTCGGACGGTGAAGATTGATGCAGATGCTGGTTGCCACTCAGATTTCCTGTGGTACTTGAACGAGTCGTGGTGAAGATGATTTCCTTACTCAGAGAGTGATTTCAACAATCTCAAAGGTGGCTGGATCCAAACCTCCTGTTTGACTCCGTTGCTCAGTTTAAGGCTCAGTTGATTCCTCCTGGGAAGGGCGATCCGGAAAGGTCCAGTTTGCTGCCGATAGGCAAAGACAAAAAACAAAGTTGAAGCTCAAAATCTAATCTCAAAACTCAGATTACATTCAGCATAAACTCTGCATAAACAAGGCTTGGCTAGAGTACCCCAAACTGGCAAACACTCTGACGTCGAGGTAGTGGCAACCAGCAGTTTAAGAGCAGTCCGGTGATGAGGTAACTGTCCGCAGGTGTTATTCTCCCTTCCACTTCCTGGTGGTGGAAGGGAGAATAACACAAAGACAAGACAGACAAACACAAAAACTGGAGTCCTGACACTTTTAAGCCTCTTTTCATGTTCTAATAATATTTTCTTTTCCTGTAATTCTTCCTTTTATATCTTAAAATTTATCACTTACGGACTTTGAAATTCTTTTAAAAAAATAAAATAAAAATTCACACAGCTAAAAAAAAAAAATCTATTTTATTAATCCGATTGATTGATTTTTGATTGATTTTTGGAATAAACATCTAAATTTGTAGCCAAATTCTTAAACATGGCATTTGCTCAAAGAACAACCATAATGGCGCAGTAATTTAGTCCCAATTGGATAACAAATGTATACATTTTCCATGGAAAGAAAACTTTTCCTAAACACGATTTTCTGTCCAAATAGCAATGAATTAATTCTATCAAAAATAATAAATAAATAGAAGTTAAAGTAATTGAGACCATACTCTACAATAAGTCCAACAAAACAGGCTGAGGTGGGTGTGGAAAATCTTTTGATGTTAAACTTTGACCCTAAAGGACTCATCTGTTCGGGTTCTAACGAAAAAGACTAATAAATAAGTAATAAGTAAATCAGTGTAGTAATTTAGTAACAGTTGGATAACAAATGTATATATTTTGCACTTAAGATGGAGAAAAAACTTCTATTACACAGGTTTTGCTGTCCAAATATCAATTAATGAATTCTTAAAAAAAAAAAAAAGTAGTCAAGTTAATTGATTAGAAAAGAATAAATGATTAGCTGCAGCCCTTACTCTATAAGTTCAATAAAACAGGCTGAGTTGGGTTTGGAAAATCCCTTGAAGTTAAACTTTGACCCTAAAGGATTCATCTGTTCAGGTTGTAAAGAAAAAGACTAATAAAAAGTAATGCCAGAAGCACAGAACTTTTGTGTATACAAGTTTCCCTTAATTTGAGCAGTAAGGAAGATGATTAACCAATGGAAAAGATGATTTATGTTTAAAAAAAGCAAGTACATTATCTTATTTCATGTGCATAATTTCAAGTGCACTTCCACTACACAGGTTTTGCTGTCCAAATATTAATTAATTAATTCTTTAAAGTTGTAGGGAAGCTGCTGTTCCAACTAGAGTCCTGCAACGGATCGGGTACCCCGACGGCTGTCACCCGCTAAAATGCTCTTTTGCGGGTGAAAAATACATAAATAAAAATAAACGGGTCGGGCGGATATGTTTTTAGTGCGGGCGGGTAGTTGGTGATTTTTTTTAATGCGTGTGTGTTGTTATGGACATCAGAAATGTTATATTAATCAGGCACTGGGGTCACCCTTGTTGTAGCTTAAAGCCCTGCCGGCAGTGTGGGCTTCCCTCCAAAAAGGCCACAGTCTACATGTCTGCTGCAGTGTTAATGGCGCTGTTCTGCAGCGCAGCGTACTATAGCCTATTACTTGATGTGTTAACGGGTCGTGTTGCGGGTTAAATAACAACGGGTCGGGTCGGGTTCGGATTTGAATTGAAGATATCCGCGGGTGACGGGTCGGGTTCTGTAGTCATCCTAACGGGTTCGGGCGGGTACGGGTTGGTAAAACTCGACCCGTGCAGGACTCTAGTTCCAACCGCTGCAGAATTCTCCCGAGTGGTGCACAACTTTACATGAGTGAATAAAATGAATGTAGTTGGTTGATGATCGAAGGGGTGGGATTGTTGTGGCGGAAGGTTTGCAAGCACTTTTGGTTGTGGCCGGTTTGTCGGAAGCATCTTGCTAACCAATTAGCAATTTAGTGCTAGTAGTTTCCCAATAGAAAATTCCATTGGCACCAAGTAGCACTAAAGTAGCACTAAATTGGTGACTTAGAAACGACACTGTCAAGGAACGCTATGGACAGAGGAAACATGCAATAGGAGGAGAGTTTAGTGTCGGAGGTCGTGGATGAGTCTCCTCCATCTTAAAATTTTATATTTAGAGGAGGAAAGCGCGGACGAAGATGTTGTGGAAGAGGACGCCAGGGCGGCAGAAGCTTGGTTTGGTGTAGAAGGCTTCCAGCCGTACATGTTTGAGCCCTTGCCTCGCAACGCTGCCAGTTCAGTTAGCTCTACGCCTGCTGAAGACGCAGCAGGCGTGAACACTGCGAACACTCAATGGGAAAGGAAATGACTCTTATTTCAACCGTTGCGTATATTAGCTGCGACATATGAATCAAAGATGCTATGACCGAAAAAATTTTGATTGACAGATAACCGTTGATATATGATTGGCCGAATTTAGGCGTTCAGGCTGACGTATAACTAACTGGCCCGCAGAAGATAACACAAACAGATTTTAAGACTGGATTTTCTTTTTTATAGAAATTTTCTAAATTTTAGGACACTATTGTTTGATAAAGAGTACATTTATATACATGTTTATGTCAGAATGATTTGACATTTAAATATGACTTCCATATGACTTAAGTTAGGTTAATCAGATGCATCCCTTACTTCACAATAAGTTTTAAAAAACTGAGGTTGGTTTATGCAGAAAACCCTTTGAAGTTAAACTTTGACCCTAAAGGATTCATCTGTTCAGGTTGTAAAGAAAAAGACTAATAAATAAGTAATGCCAGAAGCACAGTACTTTTTGTGTATACAGTTTCCTCACAGATAGTCCAGCTTCATTATTGATGCAGAGCCTGATGGTATGGAGCCATATATGGCAGTCTATATATAAATACTCTGACGCCAGTATCGCCGCGCTGCGTTCTTATTGCATTGAGTTATTTATCCTCTGCTGCGCGCGTCCCCAAACCCTCCAGATGAAGCTGCAGAGCAAAACCGCTCTAGTCCAGGTTTTCATTTCTATCTGTTTGGCAAATATGAGTTGAATACTAGACAGCAGCTGATCCGCCGGTAAGGGACGCTGCCCTGCAGGCTGCTCCTCACTCCTCCGCCTCTTTTCCACTCTGGCCGCTCCTTTACTCCTTCCCTCTGCACACCGAGATGTGATGTTCAGCGCTGCCAAAGGAGCAGAGGGCTTTCGCCGGCATTTGGACTACCTCATTTTTATTAATTTTTTATTGGTCGCTTCAAATGTGAAGCATTATGACCGAAGAATCGCGATCAGAATGCGTTTCATTTAAGGACACTTTTATAAATAACCAGGAGAAACGCGGAACTTGATCGGTGCGTTTTTTTTTTTTTTGCGTTTCATGCGCCCTGAGAGATTCTAACTAAATAGTGAAGAAAGGTGCATGAGTTAACGGGAGGAAGAGGGGGGGTGGTGGGGATGTGGGATGAGGTGAGAGGAAAAAGAGTGATCACCTTCCGAGGATAAAAGGGAAAGAAAAAAAAATCCGGAGGGCGAAAATGCAGTTTGAGACATTGCGTCAGTTCTGTAGCTCGGTTTTATCACATTTCAACGGGGCTTTCTCTGCACCTCAGAACATCCTCCAAGCGGAGCTTTTCGAGCAGGCGTTGGGCAGCATCGGGTGAGTGATTCCTTTCACAGAAATGCCCAGATTTCTAAGGAAGGGCTTCCCCTGTCGGTATGGCAGTGGGTGGGGGTTGTTGCGTTTATGGATCGCATCCAGCCTGCGTAACAGCAGCCTACAGTGTAGGACTGTTGCTGCTGCAGATATTACCCGGCTTGGATCAGACACTTTCCGATCTGTGCACCTTTACTGATTGAGATTTTCATTTTACAATGAAAGGAGGAGATAAAGGTATAATGATTCGTTTGGGTGGAAATATCCGGTCGTAAATCTGGTGTTTGGCCCCAACGCATCGCTGCAGCAGCTCTGTGTGCCCCCCTCTGCTGCTCCTGCTGCTGTGCCTCACAGGGAACATACCGGTGCTACGGCAAAATCTGCCACCAATCACATATTGGGACTGAAGTGTCAGCTGGGACGGATTCTCCCCACCAGTCTGCTGTCTACTAAGCCTAAATTCACAGCAATCGCAGCTAAACCTAATGTCACAAAACTAATACATTAACCTTAATAATGCTATGGAGAAATACACGAGAGCGCCCCCTTGGGTCACAATATATAATGGGTCACATATTTGAGTGTAACACCGGGAAGCACATGCACTCAGTGGTGGATCTACACCAAATGTACCAGGGGGGCCAGGAGGGGGCCAGCATGTTTTCATGGGGAAACAGAAAAGCATGAAATAAAAAACAGGGCAAGGGATTCAAATACATTAACATAGCTGCATAAATTGAAAATTCTATTCAATTAGGTTTAATTAAAATTCTATATCTAAAACTGGGATCCTATCAATACCACTGATGCTATCACCGTATTGTTTTTAAATAATTAGTAAAACAGAATTTGTTAAGAAAAAAAATGACATAGATCTATAATTAAAATGTCTTTGATTATTATGTCTTCAGTACAGGGGCTGTAACAGGGGCCAGGACATGATTTACAGAGGCATTGGCCCCCATTGGCCCCTAATTAGAGCCGCCTATAGAAATAGATGTTAGCGCCCCCCTTGGGTCACAATGTATGATGGGTCACAGATTTTGTTGTAATACCAGGAAGCACATGGACTCAGTGGCGGTTCTAGACCAAATGTACCAGGGGGCCAGGAGGGGGCCAGCATGTTTTCATGGGGGAACAGGAAAGCATGAAATCCAAAACTGGGGAAAGGATTTGAATATATGAAGATAGCTGCATTAAGTGAAATTTCTATTCATTTAGGTTTAATTACAATTGTATATCTTATTAGCTCAATACGTGCATAATTTAGGAATTTTGCATATCTTTGACTTAATTTAAGTTAAAATGACCATTTTCTATAAAATCTGAATTAGAAATCAAGACAAACTGATAAAAATTAAAGTATTTATTTTTTTTTTTTGAGAAAAACATTTAGCAGATGAAAACTGGGATCCTATGTCAATACCAATGAAGCTATTACCTTATTGTTTATTGTTTAGTAAAACAGAATTTGTAAAGAAAAAAATGAAATAGATCCAAAGGACCTATCAGTAACCATGTCTGTTCCAGTGCACATCATCATTAGAATTTCTTTGAGTATTATGTCTTCAGTACAGGGGCCATAACAGGGGCCAGGACATGATCTACGGTGGCACTGGCCCCCGCTGGCCCCAGTGTAGAACCGCCTATGCATGGACTATTAGGAGTCAAGATCTTAAAGCAAGTGCATGCATATATCTCAGTGCTCCATCCCATTAAAAGCTGTTTCTTCCTCACAATGCTACTAAACTCTCAGTTTAACAGTTTGACCCTTGCCTCTTACTCAGCTTCGCCACAGAGCTGACCTAATGTTTTTTGAGGCCCTGAGTAGAAATGTACACATGCCATTCACTACAAGCTGCTCAAAGCTAATATTATGCTTGAACCACTTTTCTTTGTATTTTAGGGAGACATTATGATGTAGAAAAGCAGAGTGGTGGCCTAGTGGTTAGTGCATAGAGCTTGGAATCCTGATGTTGTGAGTTTGAAACCCACTCCCACAGACTGCCACTCTGGGTCTCTGACCCTTACCCCCGTTGCTCCATGGGTGTCCCATGATGGCAGCCCACTGTTCCCCACCCCAAGGGCATGGGTTAAATGAAGAGGTAAATTTCTTCAATGTGAGATAAATAAAGTTCAAATGTTGTAAGTTTTTACTGAAAATATCTATAAAATAATATTTTTATTTGACCTTTACGACTAAAACATAATTTAATGAGGACACCGACATCTCAGTAGCTGATGCATCTATAAGCCTGTGGTCTATTTTCCCTGAATGTACTTCAGGTCGCATGTTCCGGCGCTGCTCGGTCGTTCTGTCGTCAAGCATTTGGGCCAACCTAGCAAACAATCAAAGTGTTATATTCAAGAAGGAGCTTGTGAATACAGAAAAAGAACAACATTCAGCTTAAATTAGACACCAACGGCAACACCATGTAAAGTGAAGAAAAAAAACCCTCTCAAGTACAACCGTGAGCTAGCAGAAGGAGCAGAACTGTGCTGCAGTATTGTGTTTTGGCCACAGGTGGCAGTATCATTAGAAAACGCGATCATCCATCCATCCATCCATCCATCCATCCATCCATCCATCCATCCATCCATCCATCCATCCATCCATCCATCCATCCATCCATCCATCCATCCATCCATCCATCCATCCATGGCACACCCTCGACAGTTAGCCTGTCCATTGCAGGGCAACACAGAGACAAATAGGACAAGAAGACCACTCACGCACACACTAACACCTAAGGAGAATTTAGAGAGGCCAATTAACCGAACAGTAATGTTTTTGGTATGTGGGAGGAAGCCGGAGTACCCAGAGAGAACCCACATGCACAAGGAGAACATGCAAACTCCATGCAGAAAGACCCCGGGCCTGGAATCGACCCCGGAACCTACTTGCTGCAAAGCAGCTGTGCCCCTGAGCAGCCCAAAACTCCACCATTTGTCTCTAAATTAGAAAAGGCATGTACTTGACCTGTTTTCGCAAAGGTCTTTTTATTTGCAGCATTATAGGAGCTTAAAGGCAGATTTTTATTTACTTTCGCTTGAGGTAGTTTTTAACTTGTTTGATATAAAAAAAGTAAACGTACATAAGAGGAGATGGGAACACCTCGAATAAGTTCTGACATAGCAAATATTTTCCTCACATGGCTGATCAGGTGTTTCTGCTGCCGGTGGTCTGTTAGAACAGCATACGCTGTCAGATCAGCATACATTGTTCTGATACGCACGCACATGCGCAACAGAGAATTATTCCCACATTGAATTTATCAGCGGTGTACCGGAGAGCAAATACATGTTTATTTACTATTTACTTAAAAAGAAAATCAGCTTATTTTGAAGTAGAAACATCTAAGCCAGACATGATTGAAATTTCCGGGATGTTGAGAGAAGAAGCCTCTATAGTAAAAATGAATTAGTATTATATTTATGTTGAATAAAAACTAACACCATTGTGATCTGACAGCGTATGCTGTTCTGACAGAACACTAGCGTCCCATTAGAGCTGCATTTCTCGCTAACATCTGAATAGCATTTAACATCACTAATACATGCTAAGATGATAAAGTAAGTACAGCTTGAGTGATTGCAACAGATTGATTTAAATCTCGGCTCATTACTGATCTGTGGTCAACACTTGCTTGCTAAGTCTACTTCCTGTTCATTACCGCTATTGTTGTATGACGACATTATGCTTTGCATCACCTGGTTAATTTGCTCCAATGAATGGAAACATGTCTACTTGTCATTTCCTTTTTTTCTCTCGACATTTTAAAAGTTAGCAAAAAATTCAGAGAATTGGATAGAAACATGGTGCTAGAAATAGTGTGAGAATTCACTGAAATGGGATCAAAATATGTGGACGCATATAGATTTTACTGCAAAGTCGATAGATGCATGAACATGACCTTACTAGCACAGATGCTAAGCATAGCAGTGCTGTTTTTTGGTATATTCATGTCAGTTGATCATCCCTGGTGCTTAAATTTGTTTTAGGTTAAGAAAGATTAACTAAACGCTATTAGGATAAATTTTTTGCATAAATTGTTACATTTGAGGATTTATATGTTTTTTTTATGGGCCTTTTCTTATAGTCATAGTAGGGCCCTTTAAGCCATTCTGATGAAGTTCTTACAAGCAGCATGCCGTAAAAGGTATCACTAACTGATCTATGTATAAAACACAACAAAAAAGTAGGATTTACTAGATTAGATTATGAGTAGTAACTGCTTTTTAGCCCAGGAAGATTTTGAAGTTAGTTTCTTATGGGCTTTAAGGCTCTTTATACAAAGCATTAGATTAGACTCAGACTTAATTGTCATTTTGTACAAACAGGGTGTATGCAAAAAGAAATTTCGTTCTGTACAGCTCTCAAGACATTTCCATTTTTAAAGTGCAGCAGTGGTAAAAATTAAGCAGCATTGGTAAATATAAACATACGACTGTATATTATTTACAGTTTCCAACAATCAGTTTTTTGTTTTATATAAATGTTATTGTTTCGGTTCTGTTAAGTTTTATTTGAGTTTTCAGTTTCTTGTTGATTCTTGTTTTTCTTTGTTTTCTAGCTTTATTGGTTTAATTCTTATTTTGTTGTGTTTTTGGATGTTTTTGAGTTCTTAGGCTTTTCTTTGTTGCCCTCTTGTCTTGGTTTCCCTTTCCTTCGCTCTTTTCCTTGAAGCCTCTGTTCACACCTGCTCCCAATCAGCTCGTTAGTCCTCCCTTTGTTCAGTCAACCATAAACACTCTCCCTGTGCAGTTCCTCAGTGCTGGTTCCTCGTCTCTCTCTGGCTCCTCGTGCTTGTTTTCCCATGATGTCTCCATGGTTCTGGATTGTGTAACATTCTAAGTTGGATTTTTGGATTCCTGCCTCTGTTTACTGTGATAATTTATTAAATCTTCAAGAACTTACCTCTGCCTCCCTGCCTCTGCATCTGGGTCCTCAAACCTCGCCAAACATTGACAATAAACCCCATTTTATAAAACATTCAGCAGTCTAATGGCAGTGGGGAAGAAACTGGAATCTGCTGGACCTGCATCGGATGCTTTGAAGTCTCTTCTCACAGGGCAGCAGGGAGAACAGTTCATGGTGGGGGGGGTGAGGGGTCATTGATTATGTTACAGGCTCAGGACAGGCAGCACTGGGATGAAATGTCTTTGATGAAGGGAAGAGGAGCCCTGATGATCTTCTCTGCTGTTCTTACTACTCTCCTTACCTTCTTCCAGTCTGAGTCGCTGCAGCCTCCACACCACACAGTGAGACAGCTGGTCAGAACGCTCTCTATGGTGCTTCTGTAGAAGGTGGTGAGGATGGGTGGGGGCAGGTGGGCTCTCCTCATCCTCCTCAGGAGGTCCATGCGCTTTTGCGGCCTTTTGACCAGTGAGGTGGTGTTTACAGTGCAAGTGAGGGTGTCTGTGATGTGCACTCCCAGGAATTTGGTGCTGTTGAGCACCTCTACAGCTGAGCTGTTGATTACCAGTGAAGGGTGGTTAGGACGGTTCTTCTTAAAATTTTTTATTAATGTTTATTTTTAGTGGAAATGTAGTTTCATATATGCTAAATGTAATATAGCTGAGGTTCTTGTTTAAATCTCGATTAAAGGCATAATGTGAACAGTTAAAAGATCTGATCATCTGCATAGAGGCCTCTGGTCGTCCGGCAAGCTGCAGCTGTCAGACATTAAACTTGTAAACATGCACGCTGTCATGTGGCAAAAACAAAACAGTTTCTTTTCTTTCATGGTATCGATTCCCTTACCACTGCACCGTTCGCTGCCGTCTGTCTCTTGGGACTGCAAGTCTTTCCCTCTTGTCCCCCACCCTACTGTCAGAAATAATGTACAGCACTGCTGGGCTCTCTGCCACCTCACATTACATGGCCAGGACACTCGGGCACTGGAAGGGTGGAACGGTGGTGGTGGGGGCTCTCAGCCTGAAAACTGTGATCCAGTAATCATCACATCTGACTGATTGGATTGAACTTATTTTCCCTCTCTAGTCATTTTTCACTAAAGTCTTTATGTTTGAACACCTTGAGACTGAAGGTCCAAGGCAGGCTAAGCCTATTATTAACGTGCACCGAAGTAGTTAGAGTTTGTGCTTTGATGTGACTCCACACTTTCTGTTTCTTTGTCTGCTGTTTTTATTTCACTGAACAGTAAAAAGTAGCTCATATCTACAGAACTTGGAAAATCAGATCTGTGTGTCATCCTTATACGTGACTCTCTGCTCAGCCTGGGCTGTTTGAAGGTTATTTCTTTCTTACCGAAGCAGAAACCTTCTAATGGGCTGTGCCTTTTCAGATCTAGCTTCCATGTATTATGCATGTGTGCGTCAGCAGAGGTCCTAATGGTGTGCGTGGATCTGTTCTTAGAAGGTCTGACTGCTTTATATTTGAGTGGTCACTAAATTTAAGCTACTACTAAATTTGTTCACACACATGCACACACCTTACCCGAGTTAGTTGTTTCTCTGTCGGCTGTTGCTGCGGAAGTCATCCCAAGAAACTACAAACAAAAATCTGCTTTTGTTTGGCATTGATGTACAGGGATAAAGAGGATGATTTGTTCTTGATGAGTTATTAGCACCTTGGGTATGAATGATAGAAAATATAAAAGATGTCTCTGTGTTTTATATTGTGAATGTGAGATACATTTTTTCCCCTGAATTTCTTTAATTCATGAGACTCAATATTTAATCTACTATATCCTACTGTTGAAGGACTTTACACACTGGAAAAAAATCTAAATCTAGATAAGTAATTTTTTCTTAAAATTTGTGCATTTGTTCTTGGATTGAGGAGATAAAAGAGACATTTTGCCAATGGAATAAGAGAATTTGCACTTAAAATAAGAAAACACAATGGCATTGTCTTACTTCAAGTAGATATTATCTAATTATCTAATTTTAAGAGTAAAAATACTCATTCCATTGGCAAACTATCCTATTACCTACTCAAATTAAGGGTAAATACACTTAATTTAAGAAATTTTTACTTATTTCTAGATCATTTTTCCATTGCGGTACGTAAAAGTACTGCTTGTACACGTCTTCACTACTTCTACAATTCTTCTGTAGTAAAATCTTTTTTGAATAGTAGTCATAGTAGTCATAGTAGTCAAAGGACAAACAAACATTTGATCATTATGAAAAAAAGTATATACACCAACTGACCTTCCTGATAGTGTTTATATTAGCCTTTTAGAGCCTAAATAGAATTTCAGCACCGAATTCAATGAGCAGACATAAAGACGTGGCGCCCTCTGCTGGCACTGCCTCAGATCTATCAAAAAGCCAAATTGTGGCAGACTACTACATAGAGCCTGATTGTCCTGTAATGACTCATGGTAAAGTGACAGCTCTGCATGGTTGAAGACCAACAAATGCTAATTTAAAAAACTGATCTACAGCAGCTCTAAGTTCTAGTTAATCCTTCCCAGATCCTCTTTTCAGAACCTCAAGGAAAGGGAAAATTCCCATTCTTAACAAACACAAACAGGTATACAACATCAACGTAAGAACCAATCTACTACTTTATCTATTTATTTATTAGGGATGGAACGGTTTATGAAAACCGTCCGAACCGTTCGGTTCGCGTGTGTTGCGTTCGGTTCATGCGCTGCTCCTTTTCCTCATAGGCGAAGCGTGTACACTCCAGAGCAGAAGGTGGCGGTACTGCACCAAAACCACTCACCAGTAGTAAACGGCGGAAAGAAAGTTGTGGATAAAGCAGTGTGCAAGCATTGTGCAACACGTTTTGTTTATGCTAACAGCAACACGACCAACATGTCAGGCTAACAATCAACATATACTGAACCAAACCGAAAACCGGGACCACGAAACCGTGAACCGTTCCGTGGATTTTGTGAACCGTTCCACCCCTATTATTTATAATATTGTTCGTTCTTAGACTGTAGAGACCAAGAATAGCATTGCCATCACTGGTATCAGGATGTCTACTGACAAATCTTATCAACTTAGCAGCTATGTCTGAACGCCTGAGCAGCTGTAGCTTCCGCCTCAGAGAACACCAATTAATACTGTTAATACTGTATTCACGGCTCTGTTCCAGTCTTTTCCCTCTTGGAATACATTTTTTTTTTTTTGCTTTTTATCACCCTGGATGGAGGAGTTTTCTTAATTATTAACACACTTCACTAGGAGGTGCTAACTGGCTTCAGGGCTGGTTATACTCCTCCAGCAGTGTGCCGCAGAGAGCTTGTTGCAGATGTTTTTGATTTATGCCCAATATTGAAGCGTGGTCTGAGCTTTGTTATTTCACGCCACAACACAAGAGGGACAATCAGGAACTAGCTGTGGGTCTAGATACGGCCGAGGTGGTGAGGAAGTGAGGGCAAGTTTTTGTGACAACGGAGGGTCATGAGTGCGAAAATGAGCGGGGATCCAGGTGGAAAAAGGGTCCCAGCATTCTCATGCACCTCGCTCTTCTAGCTGGTCCAACTTCACGAGTCGTTTTCCACAATGGCGGTCATACAAACAAAACAAGCCGGTAAGGTACCAAAGAGGAATTACACATAGTGTAGAGCGGATGTAGATTTGACCAATCAGAGGCCTCCTGTCTGCGTCCACCTAGAATTTGGCAGGGGTGCAGCAGAGTGTCTGTAGGCTACTTGCCAGTTTACCCCCTGTGCACATGCCAAGTATCCTACCTATGGTGTTATCGTATATATGCAAGAAGGGATTTATTTATTATCAGAGGAAAACGAAACGTAAAATAATAATTAGCATGTCAGCAGATGTGTTAATCTCTCAGAAAAACTATGCATGCAACCAGAGCAACATATTACTGTAAAATGTGTCAAGTAACGTCGTTATGCACCTTTAAAATGTAGTTTTTCTAGTCCGTGTCTCTGTATCAGCCTGCACTAGATGGACATTGCAGATATTTTCTCCCTTCTGATTTTTGCCTTTGGAAAGCTCTCCCCTGATGTGAAGCATTGTGGGTATAAGGACAGAGGAAGTTCAGCAGGGATGAAGTAAAAATTTAAGATGAAAGTAGGAGAGAGACAAGAGCATCCCAGCATTGGTTACCATGGCGACTGATATGAAGACAAGGAAGATGCAGTGGACTGCAGCTTGCCAAACCTCTGCAGCTCATATTTTCATGTTCTTTGACATGTAATTAGGGGAGAGAAGAGGAGGAAACAAGCTTAGAGGGAGGAAATTAGACAAAGAGGGAGGAATCTAACCTGACAACAGCCAGATGCATGTCTCGCTCCGCCCAGCTCCACTCACATACATCTGGGAACCCGCCATAGGAATTGCCTTTACTGAAGGCTGGGCCTTATAAAAACTCCTTGCATATGATTGGATAAGCCACTTGTCTGTCATCTTTATTGACGTGCTATTTCAACCACTCACACCGAAGCTAACCCGTGACGCTGTGAGAGGAGGAGCCATTTGGTAGATCAAGCTCTTGCCAAATCCGGTCGGGAGAAGGGCGAAAACATCGTTTCCACCAACATAAGCCTTCAAAGCCGTTCTCTGATGTTCTTTTGATGAAACAATATCAGATAGATTGGACAACACAGAAGAAATAGCAGCATCAATGCTAACGCTTGCTTCCTCAATGCGAGCCGCCATTGTTGTTGGAATCTCACGGTCGCTTCTCCACTCCAGGACACACCCACCCTGCGTCCTGATTGGACAGACCATAAATTCGGTTGGGGAAATCACTTTCAATGAGCGGGTTCCCAGATGTATGTGAGTGGAGCTGGGCGGAGCGAGACATGCATCTGGCTGTTGTCAGGTTAGGAGGAATCAGATTCCAGATCTATAAAACAGCTGGACTCAGGAAATTAGCTACCTACCTTACCTTTTTTCCTTCACTTTGAGCACTTTAGCGTTGGTGCTCTACAAACAGTTCCTGGTTTTAAAAATGTATATGAAAACATGTGAACAAGTTAAGGCTGCTGCTTTAAAGTTTATTTAAATTATTATTGGTGACGGCAATTTGAAAAGCTGGGTTTTACTGATTGTCCATTTTCATGCAGACACTAGCAGGAATAAGTTAAAGCACAGTTGGACCATTTAATCTAACAACAACAAGAAAGGGAAAATGGTAGCTATAGTTTTGATTTTATGAAAAAGTAATAACGGCTTCAATTTTAATGTTTTATTCTTTATTACATGCAAAGGGAAACAACAGAAGTAGTCATTTCCTTTGCCTTGAACTTCCCCCAGTGGCCAAACCTCGGTGGGGTATCAGTTAGCCGGAGGTTTCTGGTCTTTAGAATTGTCCTGTTCATGAAATATTTTGAACCAACATTATTTTAGCTATGGAAGTGCTTATGTTTGACAGAACAACCAAAACACTACACAATAAGACACAGCATTTTGACAAATATTTGATGTATTAAACGTTTTCAAATAGCAGATACTCTTAGCCATAACCTCCTCCATTCATATATGATGGACATTTAAGTTTCAGAAGATGTATTTTAAAATGTCATAGTCATGTTATTTAGCTTTCTTTTTTTAAGTTATATGATAGTTTCTTACTTTGGCTGCATATAAAGTTTTTCTGAAAGATTAAAATGTCCTGTTAATATACTATTTTGTCACTTTAGTATATTGCACTTTTTTTTTGCTCAGTTTGTGAGAAAATAAAGCCCTTCATGTAAATTTAGAATAAGAATGGACGTCACTGCGACTTCACCAGTTAGCACCGCCCAGCAAAATTGGAAAGTAATGACTAGAAGTGAAAGATCCAGTGTGAAAAAAATGTGTGAAAGAAGTATAATACAAGTATAACTTGACGATGCCCCTTTAAGCTTCATCAAATAGGCTACAGTTTTCTCTTTGCCCATGAAAAACAATAAAAAAGCAACTCTTTAATTGTTCATATTCGAGGCGGAAATCTGTCTGTGACATTATTTATTGATGACAGCTGATGTGTTATTTTCAGCTTGCCCCAAAAATTACAAACAAGTGCTAGGTGCGCCACTGCTAGGTATCAATGCTAGGCATCTGATGCAGTGCAGACAGGAATAAGGTTGTTATACATATCCAGTGTTATACACAGCTTTGTTTTGATTCCATCTGTTTACACATTTTTCTTTTGGCATGTCTGGATTTATCTCATTAGATCTCTGTTAAGAACATGGTAAATTTAGAAAATGAGGAGTTATTTTCAATTAAATAAGACAAAACCGCAAAACCTAACTCCTGATGTAATATAGAGAACAGTTTTGTGTGATGGTGAGGTATAATACAATCCAAACCAACTTATATAGTGCTTTAAAAACCTACAGGACCAAAGTGCTTCACAAAAACAGCAATAAAAACACAATTAAATGGACTAAGATCATTAAAAACAAAATAAAATACCTGAATAAGTAAAAGGTATATAGAAAATAAAAGAAAAACTTAATATCAACCAACAGTAACATCCCTTTGAGTACTGAACACCAGAGAGAAAAGATGAAAATTTTAAATAGATTTAAAGTCAAGAGTTTTAGCAGGTTTAAGAGGTTAAGTAGGTGACTAGGTAAAATGACTACTAATCATGAGGAACTAGCAGTCAGTAATCAAGATACATTGATTACTGTTAGTGTTTTTATAATAGAATTTGAAGTATATCATGTTACAGTGTTCATACTTAACTACACAAACATTTACTTTGTTTAAAACACTTCTTTATGATGGATTGTGCATATTTTTGTGCTCTTGCAATGGCCTCCAAAGTTACATATTAAAACCTTGCGGACGCAAAATCAAGCTGACTAAGCTGCTCCCCTGTAGCTTCGGAGAGTTAAATGCTTGGCTGAAGGGCCCCTTAGCTGCAGCAGTTTAGAGACAGTAGAACATTATACTCTCTTTATTTCTGCCTCCATTTTCACAGCTAGCCTCCAGGCCTCCATCTCATCTTTTTTCATGTCTTTGAAAACAGCTTATGAAGTAATGTCATGAGGATTGTGGGTTGCCTAACTGAGACTGTAACCCAGGTAGGTCTTTAGCAGCGTTCACCTCTGCTCAACACCCCATCCTACCTGGCCCACGCTCAGCACCCCCTTGGTGTTTATACCTGGCTGGTGGTGAAACTCAGCAGCTGTAATTAAGCCAGCCCATTATTGGTTTTGGCCTCACCTGGGGGGGAAGATAAGGCGCTCTCGTTTATTGGGTGTCTAAGAGAGGCGTTGTTATGATTGCATGTGTGTGTGAGATGGGAGAGGAGAAAGAGAAGCAGGAGAGATGGATAAAGAATTCAAAAGGTTAAAGTTATAGAGAACAAGAGCAATATATTGGACAGATATATTTAAGTTGTCACATCACAGATGTGGGTCAGACTATAAGAAAATAGAGTTAAAGTGGATGTGGGAGGAAGAAATATAAGTAGTTGATTGTTACTCTTATTCACATAGATAAAATCAGATTGATTAATTGCTTTTTAGTCAAGTGATTAGTAATTACTCTGATTAATGAAAAAACAGCATCATGAAATTGAGAATCACAGCGTTTTATCATCCAAAAATAAAATTAGCATCACGCAAGAGTCCAACCAGAGAAAGAAGGTATTCATCAGAAAATTTATCAAGAGGTCCATTTTAATTCTGGACGAGCTGCAGAGATCCACCGATTCTATTATATAGGAAAACTATTATTTACACACTCCATAAATATTTATTTTATAACAATATGTTATCTCAAGGCACTTTACAGAGAAAGTTAAACTAGATCATACAGTTAGATTCAAAAACTTTTATCTGATTGCATCGACTCTTTAGCTACGTTTATCTGGACACAAATAATCGGATTGAAGGCCTGATCAGATCAAAAATGTTTCATGTAAACATGTCAGACTGAAGATTCTAATCCAATTCGGTCCGATCGGATCTAAATTTAATTCCGAATGAGAGAGGTGGTTTTTGCCGATCGCCATTCCGATTGGCGTCCATGTAAACACCCATTCGGATCTGAAGAGTAAAATAATCTTCACTGCGCATGTGTGCGACGTCAGCGTGACGTTTTTCCGCCTTGTCAACAACAGGAAACCACCGGTCGCTCTCGCTCTCGCTGTGAACAACATGGCGGGAGGAGTCTAGGAACGCCGACTTATACACTCAAGTTCATTTAAAGCTGCAGGAAGCAGGAATTTATCCTCCTCCTCTTCCTCTTTTCTCTCTCCACAGCCTACTCTCTCTCCCACACCGGTTCAATTCGCTCATTCTCTACATTTTCTCTCGGACATTTCGCTGCCAAGCGCTTTTTTCCTCCTCTCTCCTTTTTTCTTTCCGCTCGCTCCGAGCGCATCGTTTGTAAGGCCTCCCAAAAACCAGACGCAGATAGAACTGCCAAGTTTGGCAGGAAGTTCTGCGCATGCTTAAAAGATTTAATCTGATCCAACGCTTGGTACATGTATACACACGTCATTATCGGATCATTTCATTTATTGTCCATGTAAACGGAGATTTTGAATTTCCGATCAACCAAGGTTTGGATCGGATCGGGGAAATTTTGCGCATGTAAACGTAGCTATTGACTTGTCAGCAATCCCTGTCAAGACACAGTGCTCGGTGTGCTACTTCTTTGCACCACACCAAGCATGCATGTAGCGATAGTGGAGAGGAAAACTCCCTTTTGACAGCAGAACCACGCTCCACAAGCAGCCCCCTCCAGGAAACACAGAGCCATGCAGACGGGCTCTGAGCCAGCACCTATATTTGAGGATGAAAGAGAGCACATACAATTAGTTACAGTCAGAGAAACAGGACTACTCTGAAAAATAGCGCAAACTCCAACATCTCAAAGGTGTTAATGGCAGCAGCCCAGTGTCTTTCCGGGATTGTGTGACAGCCGTACGGGAACAGACCAGATGAAGCTACTATGAGGAGAAAAAACAGATGATAGCTTTATTGGATGAAATAAAAAATACTGCTGAATGAGAGAATAGAGATAGAATTAAGCAAAATGATTAAAAGTGGTCCCTATGCCCTCCAGCAGTCTTAGTCCATAGCAGCATCACTATAGAGATATCCTAGTGGGGCATTATTATTCGCAGTGCAGATCGCTGTCGCTCATCAGGCAAAATTCTGGCGAAATTTCACGCAAGCAACATTTTATGCAGATTTTACATTTAGTGTAAACCTACATTTAGAGGCAAGATAGGTGTGTGTATGTAGTTGGATAAGTGTGTAACCTCAAATTTGATAATATTTTAGATATGGGGGATGCAGTTTTCAACTAGTAAAACAACCTTTCTATTTCTCAATGAGAGCTCTTGCAGTACTGCGCCAGGTGCCTTATTTCTTTTCTTTCCACTCAAAAGAAGGGAGCACAGTCAACATGAGGCTCAGCTCTTTGACGTATCTATCCCTCTGCATTTTATTGAGGGTCCAAGTGGCACCACTTGTAGGCATTTGTGTTTGAAGTCAGCCTCTGGATGGCCTATTTTTCTCTTACAAAACCCTTTTATCAGTAAACGTGAACATATGTCTGATGTCATCTTGCTTTTGAACAACCAAGGAAGAAAAGAGAGCCTGGTATTACGCCCTTTGAATAGCGTTTTTATTTGAAAACCTTTTCCATTAAGAGCTATCCTATTTGTGACGGTGCTCTTACAGTAGTGTTATATTTTCTTTGGCCTATGCCATTACAGTACATTGGTGGCATGAAGACTTTGGCTTGTCAGAAGATTACTTGTATACACAATTGTTCTAAAGCAGGGGTGTCAAACTGGTTCCAGAAAGGGCCATGTGGCTGCAGGTTTTCTTTCCAACCAATCAATAGCACACCAGACTCCAGTCATCTCATCAAGGGAGTCTAATCTGAACATGATGACTTGATGATATGAATGGAGTCTGGTGTGCTCTTGCTTGGTTGGAAAGAAAACCTGCAGCCACACGGCCCTTTCTGGAACCAGTTTGACACCTGTGTTCTAAAGGGTTTACACTGTAAAGGTTCATCCATTTAGAGCTGCACCAATATTTAAAGTATTTTCTGCATCTCCAGTTCTGAAATGCCACTTTCCTGCAGAGAAGGATGCATCCATGCTCCAACACACCTGAATCAAATAAGTGGTAATGACCAGACCTTTGCAAAACTTGCTGACATGTTAGGGAGGTAATTCAGCCTTTAAAATCAGGCGTCTCGGAGCATGGATGCATTTAAGAGTTGTAGAATAGTGGCACCCCAGTTGCAAACCCCAGACTTTCAGTCTTAAAACACATGTTAAATGTTAATCAAGGGAGAAGAAAAAAAAAAAAAAAAACATATATATATATATATATATATATATATATATATATAAATATATATATATATATATATATATATATATATATATATATATATATATATATATATATATATATATGAGGTGTACCATGGACAGATCACAGGGGAACAGACATACTGGTCAAACACTCGTACCTGAGGGTAGGTTTTGGAGGAACAATTTGTTGTGCATTAAAAATGCTCTTTTAGCAAATGTTTTTTTTTTTTTTATCGAATAATTTTGAGACTGTCATATATATTTTTCTATTAACAAACCCCCAACTGGCTGTGTGTTAAGACAATAAATAAAAGTGTGGTTTGAGCTGAAATTACGGTCAAACTGTTCACGCTACACACTTATGGAATAAACAAAATATAAGAATATATTGAGAAAAATAATGGAAGTGCAAGTCAAAAATTTTTCAGTTGAAAAAAACGCTTGACTTAACTAGAGAAACTCAACAGAACTAAACTACTGTTTACATCTAGAAGAAGAAATAAAATGGGTTACCTATTCTATATCACCAAAAAGGAGGATATTATGTGGAATATCTATAATTTAATCTAAGGTTTACATAAGAATCTGGTATACTCTCATTTATAGTACAATTTGAGGGGTTTAAAGGGGATGCTTGTGTAGCCCTAATAGAATAAAAGAAATTAAAATAAAAGGTCAAAAAATATTGGTCCACAGTATTTCTTTTTATTCAATACATTGTGGTGTGCAAAAAGGGCCCACTGAGATTAATCTTTTAAAGTGCAGAATGCCACAAAGCATAACGTGTGTTAAAAAAAAAAATAATTTAACATGTAACAAACATAATACAAAAAAGCAGAAACTTTTATGTAAACAACAAAAGAAATAATAAAAAACACTTTTAACAGCTCAAAAAGTATAGCTTTAAAAAAAAATTATGCTTCAGTGTAATACACCTTACACCTTTTAATTTTTAGATGGTATAAGGAAAACCAGATACAGAGAAAACATGGAGTCTCCGCACAAAGTCTGCACACTTTAGTCCCAAAATCCAAACAGGAATTTATTGAAGTCACATTAAACCCACTGACCTCAGGTTTTGGCATCCCATCCACGAAAGTTAGATTATGATTAGTCCCCAGCGAAGGGGATAAACCTAAAAGATTAAATTAAGTTTAGGTGTAAATTCCAAAAACCTGAGGTTTATGGTTTCCTCCAAAACTTCCATAGCAGACTTTTTTTTCTTGTGCTGGACAGAACTTTATTGGCAAAGATGTTGTAGATAAATAGGAAAGAGATTTAAATTGCATTTAAGTTTGAGATAAAAAAAAAAATGTAATGAAAATTTGTCAGAATTACCAACATCCAGTCTGTTACTTCAGGTATATATTGTAAAAATTGTGTTCTGTAAGGCTGAGGACTCAGGACTCTGTGCAAGCCAATCAACTTTCTCTACAACAGTATTTATGCACCTGTAGACAGACAGTCCATAGATTCGCTGGTGTGAGGAAGTACATTTGATAACATAGTGTCAAAAGTATTTCCAATGACAATATTAAATTTCCACTGTATGATCACTTGATCTTCAAATGGCTCAGTTACCTTAGCACACAGAAAATACAATAAAAGCACCAAAGCTGGTGTATAAATAACAAGTATCACTTTATCACTGTGTGACTCTGGTGTCGTTCTGACTAAAACTAATCTGAGTTTAATTCAGTGAAGTTATTCAACAAGGGTAAAGTTACCACACATTTTATTCAAGTAAAAGTAGGGATATGTCCTTATATTTTCCAAGTGAAAGTAAAAAGTATATTAAAGTAAAAGTGATTTTTTTCTAGTAGTATTATTCAGTACACGCCTCTCCTCTGAGGTTAAGAACTAGATCTCAAAAAAGGGAGTTTTGAGACAAATGGGGTTTAAAATGTTTGACAAAACTGTAGATTTTTATTTAACTGTAATATTTTTTATGTTGCTAATAAGCCAGATCTGATGATGTTTAAAAACATTATGACAGTTAGGGTTAGAGAAGAGGCAAGTCAAGAAGCTATAAGACACCTTCTTTGGGATAGAGTGAACATCCAAAGAAACTGAAGCAATGGACAAATCGTGAATGACACATGTCAAAACATTTATTTTTAAAGTTTTTTAATCCGAGACGTGATGTTCAAGTGTTTAAGCTTTTAACAAATGGCTCTATTTTTCTATCAATGCACTGCAAAGTGATGCTTCCTGTTTGATGTTGTGGCAGCGTTTATGTCTTTCAGGTGCTGGATCATGGTGGTTTGATTTATTGAAGGCTTTAGTTGAATTAATTAGCTCATTCATTCCTTCCTTGCTCCATTCATTCATTAATTAATACATTCATTCGTTGAGTTTGCTGTTTGATGTAGATAAAAGCTTGTGTATTATTCATTCCCTTCCTAGTGTTACTACTCCATTAGGTGTTAGGATAGAAGTTGATCTTTTCTCCAGGGATGGATGTTTATGTCCTGAAAACAAAAAACTTGACTTTGAAGATCTCATTTTATTTTTTCTGCTCAACTTTCTTTCAATTTTGTAAATAACACTTCCGTACCTTTTTTCCATTGCCTCCTTGCTCGCTGGATTATCAAACATTTTTCTTCCATCACAATCTTAACCACAGTCTGCCTGTCATTTATACAACTTTAAGTAAAATGTATTGTCTTTTTGATTTTCTTTTTTTTTTTTACTTCTTTGCATTACAAAAGCCAGACAATAGACCAGCGTCTTAAATGTTGTGTCATGTGGGTTTGAACATGACAAAATGAAAATGGGCGTTTTGTAAACAATCAGGATTGTTGAATTCCTAAAACTATCTTTGGCAATTCTGGAAAAATTGCCATATTTTCTAGGTGTTGTACTGCAGCGTGATTAGATAAATATGAATCGAATAAATTAGTAACTAAGTGGTGCTACTATTAACTGAGGCTATACTTAGTATTCATCATGCTAAAATACTTGGAAGAGGAAACCCTATCAGTAAGAGACTCTGCATAGCATAGCTTAAGAATAAGTTAGGATATGATTATATCATTTCTTTGTCATATAAAGGTGCAAAGTCATGTTATATGCCTGCACAAAAAAGAGCAAAAAACCCCACTTAATCATAAAATAAGGTTATACACACAATCGTCCATCCTAAAACTGTTGTGATATATGCTGGAAAATAATTCCAGAACCTGCATAATAAGAAACAGAACTATCAGAAAATCAGATGATGAGAATTGAGGCATCTGCTAAATAGAACCAGATTGTCCTGCCCAAGCTCATTGTAAGGAGACACCTCGTCATGATCAAAGACGAAGTAGTGTCAATTAAAGAAACTGATCTATATTAACTTTAAGTTCAAGTTTTTCCTTCTGATGGAGTATTAGGGCCAGGATAGAGATTTTTATATTTTTTTATTTGGAGAATAAAGTTGTAATTTTATGAGAATAAAGTCGTAACATTACGAGAATAAAGTTTGATATTGCGAGAATAAAGTTGTATTTTATGACAACTCTTACAAGAAGCACTGTATTTACTAAAATGCTGAATGTCGAGCATCATGTGGAGTTATCCTTTGGCTCTGGTTTGACAAATAAGGAAATTTTTTTAGCACTAGCATCGAATTGGGCAGCAGGTCAAAATGGACTCAGGTTGCTGTTTGGTGGCGCTGGTCGGCCGTCATATGTTGGTTCTAGCTGGAAGCTTTCTTTCTGAAATGGGTTGTTGCATAATGACTTCATTCTCATAATTTTTCAACTTTATTCCAATAATATTACGACTTTATTCTCGTAATATTCCGACTTTATTTTTGTAATGTTGTGACTTTATTTTTGTAATATTTCGACTTTATTCCTATATTACGACTTTATTCTCACAATCTTACAATTTTATTCTCGCAATCTTACGACTTTGTTATCATAATGAGGGGTGAAAAATGGCAGATGAAGCAGGCAAACAGTTACTTTCTTGGCAGATGAATTCTGGTTGACTGTGCTGGTTTGCAGGGGTGAGAAGAGAACAAGGAGATGTAGATGTTGACAGAACCAATAGGCCATGTGGACCGGAGAACCACTAGAACAGGCAAGTAAGCAGCTGAGACTCACTGAGGAACAGCAATGGAGCATGTAGATAAAGGCAACCTCAACTAGAAGAGTTCAGCTGGCAGGGGACATAGGATCCAGTAGTGAAGGAAACAGGAATTAGTGCAGCATGCAGACACAGGCGACCTTAGCAGGAGATAGAGAGACATTCTGACAGAGATGAGTACGCAGAGGCAGGCAGACTGAGCTGTTGTGATAACTGCTGGTGGCTGAATGGTGACAGGATGAACAGAAAAAGTCCAAAACCAACTTAACCAAAACCATAGCTATGACAAGCTCTGGTGAATTTCAATGGTGAAGTGTTCTGGAAATCTTCAATAATTGTTGTTAATTGCAGATGTGTCTAGTAGTTCCCATTGACTATGCTTGTAAAGCGGGGAGAATGGCGCTAGGCTTACCGCACCGTGATGTCACTGCAGGAAGATGTCAGTAGTAAGGTTTTACTGTATTTTGGCAAAAATGGCCACTCCAAGACTCAGTGATTATATTAGTTTTTTACTGATTAACGCTAAATTAATTAAATCAACGCAAACGTATTAGTTTTAGGTATAAATAATGATCCATTGATTATTCCTTGCTGAACAGACTTTTCCTTTAAAGACAGTCCAAACAGACACAAGGCCTATAGTACTCTAATGTGTCTATAAACCCCTTCAAAAATTATATTTTCATCTTCAAAAAAAAAAAAAAGAAAAAGTACAGTGGGTGTTACTCCTGATAGTGTTTACTTAGTCATTTTTGAGTCCAGGAAGAATTTTTGCAGCAGGTGCAATCAGCAGACAGACACTGTATGCCATTGCCATGTGATGGCAATTGTTATTTCTGCATATATCGATAAGCAGCTTCTTTTAACCTTTTGTGCACTTGATCTTGGACTTTTCCTTTTTCTTTTCACATCTCTTTATGGGAAATGCTGACTTGCTTGGCTCCATTACTTCCCTGTTTAATCATTGCACTTATGCGCAATATTCTACCTCCAGTCGCTCTGTCTCTTTCTGTTAATTAAACTAAACACTTAAGTTTTATAACAAATGGCAGAAAAATAAAGTGTACAACTTAAAAATAAAATGAAATAAGCAGACCAGACTGAGCTAATGGCTTAGGTATTTGTAAAGTTGTGACCAGACCCCTTAAAGGCATAACAAATTCTTCTTACATCTGTCTAAAGAACCGCACACTTTCACCAATTCTTGTTTCCGGTACAGTCAGAGTACGAATTTTTTTTTTAAAGTGCAGCATTTTATTTTCAATAATGATTTACTTTAGTTTGGTCTCTGCATTCTGTGAATGCAGAGAAAAAACGAGCTAATCTGGCATGCTAAATAAGTGTTTATTTACATTTCGATTATCTGCCTGCTTACAGATCTATCGCAATTTGATTAAATATATCATATGTTATATTATTATCATTACAATATTAGCTGATTTGGCCACTATAGCTTTTCTGTTTGAGGGGCTCTGCTGCAGTTCGGTGCTGGCTCAAGTAATCCATAAGTTTCTTTTTTTTCTGTTTTTGTTTTAGATCTTACGCTGCAAATGTCTCACCATAAGTTAATTAAATGAGACAATGGCTTGTCAATGCTATTGAATAAAGGGGAAAGGTTTTTTTCATCAGATAAATAGAAAGCTTTCGGCAGAAGAATAGTGAAGTCCTGACAATGAAAAAAGGCAAGACATAGTTTTGAACTCAAGCACGAAGATAATCTTCATTTTTCAATTCACTGCAGTATCTAGTCGACAGTAAACTCAATTTTCTCTGCTGGGTCTGAATCCTGCCTACATATAGTGATTTTGCATAATAAGTAAAAAAAAAAATACTTACTTACTGTACTTACAAAGTACTAACAGAACAATAGTAACAGGGAAAACTTTGTTTATTGGTGGAGCAGTGTTCTGTTTTGAAATTGAAATGTGTTTATGTTGCATAATTAGAAAACAACTTAATCTTCTTAAGATGGACAGTTTTAAAGATGCAGAGGCTTATTTTTTCACAAGGGTAGACCTTAGGACCCCTCTCTGCACAAATAAACCCAAATCCCTACAAATGAACTTTCATTGCACTAGTATAACCCAAAAGAAAGAAAATATATATGCAGCCATTTTATAAAAATTATAGTTGGGAATCTTATGTTTTATTTTCATCTCCCTTTCTCTTTGTTATGTTTTTCCCCTTTAGGGAATTTTAGTGTTTATTTTCAGTTATTAGTAATTCTGTTTTGTTGATCTTTGCTTTATTTTCCATTTTTAGACACTCTTAAGTTACTCTCTGTTGCCCCCTCGTGCCTGTCTCTTTTCCTCTAGCTCCCTTCTAGTCTCTTCCATCCACTCCTGCTCCACATCAGTTGAGTACCCCAGTCTTTGTTCTGTCTCCCATATATACTCTCCCTGTGCAGTTCTTCAGCGCTGTTTCCTTGGTTCTCAGTTTATTTGTGTTTTTGGATGTTTGCCTCAGTTTTTCTCAATTAAACCTATAAGATCTAATCTCTGCATTTGGGTCCTAAAGCAACCTCACCCCCCACGTTAACACCCTTACGGCCCTTTGGCTTTTAAAGAGCACCAAAATCATATTGGCTTCTTAAAACTTGTTTGTTACAGTTGGTTTTTTGAAAACTTTTAATTCATCGGTCTAACTGTAAATATAAGATAGTTTGATCACCAACTGCAGCTCTGGTTGGATTTCCAGTCTTAGGAAAGATCAACACACAGCTGCTTCTTTGGAGTCATTAAGAGAACTTGGCCTGATGTCATGTTAGGTTTATACCACAGGGAAACTCAAGTTATGAATTATGATTGAACATTCCTTAACAGTGTGACAAATTAATAATTAATTCACGTTAAACATGTTAATAAAAAAATATGTACTTTAATTCAACTGCTTAAAACACCTGTAATTTAGAAAAACAATGAAGTCATATTTTATATATATTAGAAAATGAATTCAATCGAGGCTGTTTGTCAAATTGAAAATAACCTTTTAGTAAACATGAGATCTTTACAAACCATTTTTGTTCATTAAAAAATTCTTGTTTTAGGTCAGATGTAATAATCTAATCTTAAAGATGCATAGCCACATTCTTAGTCATTTTCTAAATTTATAACCATCTATATTAGGGCTACAACCTGTGGCAGCTGGCCCATAGGGGGCGCTCGGGCCATGCCCTCCCTAGATTTGGAGGGGAAAAGTCTTAAAGGAATAGTACACCCAAAACATGATTAGACTTCATTTTCTACTCACCCCCATGCTGAACAACACTCTGGAGTACTTTTTTTATATCTCAAATGCATCTGGAGATCTGGGAGGCTTCTTGCTGTCTGCTGACATTCAAATAATGGAGGTCTATTGTGCCCGAGACAGAAAGGTCCATAAAAGTCCACAAAAAACGTGTCAATATTCCTCCATACTGCTAGTCCAATGTATTCCAAGTGTCCTGAGTGGGTAGCATCCAGAATTTACTCGAAACGAAGTCATTTAGAATGTTTTTAGAGCATAAACAGTAGTGTATAGGATTTCCTGAAAGCGCGCACATGCGCGCTCACAACGCTACGGAAGCCGGCAGACCAAACCAGCGGATTCAGCTCGGCAAAGAACTCATGCTCTGCCTCAACACTGAAGTCCTCAGACATTGAGTTTTACTTAATAGTATGTGGCTACATGTAATTTGAATTATTAAAACAACATTTCTACCAACTGACTCTCATTCAACAGAGCATTTCGCCCATGCTACAGTGATATAGGTGATGTAGCTGGTAAGGTAGAGATTATGGCGACGAGTCCCAGCATGAATAAAGAAGGGTAGGACTGATTTAAAGCGTGTGTTAGAGAAGGCAAAGAAGAATAAACAATCACATAGAAAATAATAGAATATAGTGTACTTTTTCTAGGTGTCTGTTAATTTACAGTTGCTCTTAAATAAACACATTCTCAGAAAATAAATAGTTTTCATATATTAAAAGAATATTAAGCTGATTAAGAGCTTCTTCATTATTAAACTGTTACATTATTTTTTTTTAAGGTTTATGACATCAAATTGGCCCATGCAAAGCCTCAGAAGGGCAACATCTATGTACAAAAAGTAAACCTGTACATAAAATTATGTTTTGTTTTTATAAATTGTTTTTATGTTTTTTGTTGCTGGAATTCATATAAATATACTGGTGTGATAACTTATAGTGTATGTTTGACTGGTTTTCGGTATATGTCTGCTTTGAATTTATAATTTACAATTTTTGTATAGTTACTGCTAATCAGGCTAATTGTTTCAGCACTAATCTATACATAGTTCTTCTGAATGATTAGGCCTACCATGGCCTGACAATGTAGAATTTATGATTTTTGTGTTTTTGGTCAGTTTGAAAGCCCTTTATATATATTTACTGCTTTTGTGCACAAAGGGTAAACAAGGAAGTAGGCTGATGCGCTAAGCCAGTTAGCACCTCCCAGAGAAATTGATTAATCCAGGTGTGTGTGACCTCAGTAAGCATGACGAGAATGGCTAGACACACCTGGATTAATCAATTTGTTCAATAATGAAAGACAGAAAAACAAGGGAGCGGGCTGGAGTTCAGAAAGCAGTGGGGTTGGGCGTATAGCCCGTTGTCACCATCTGGCTTTCTGTTAGTTCTTTTGTACTGCTAGCAGATGGCACCATGTCTGTTTACAGTATGTGTTCTCATTGCGCTTAGTGCTAGAATTCTATTTAGGCTCATAAAGGACTATCTATGTACACTGGAAATAATTAAAGTAGGTAATAAAGAAGGTAAAAGAGACATTTTGCCAATGGAGCAAGACAATTTACATTTAAAGTAAGAAAATTCAATTGCATTATCATATTTCAAGTGCATTTGATCTAAACATCATACTTTAAGAGTAAAAATACTAATTCCATTAGCAAATCATCTCATTCACCTACTCTAATTAAGGGAAAATAAACTTTATTTAAGAAATTTATACTTATTGCTAGATCGTTTTTCCAGTGTAAACAATGTCAGGATGGACATGGTGTGTATAAACTGATATTATTAAAAACGATTTGTTGTCTTTTTGTATAGGCGTATAACATGACTATCTGCCATTTACATTAGGTGTAGGTAAAAATAAAAAATAAAAATCAGAATAATAGAAACAGGCTTTAAAACATCAATGTAATTATCTAATGTCTTTCACTTTGTCCATTTAGTTAGTGGAATAAATTATATACGCCACACTACACCCAGAACTGTGTTGTCCCCCCCCCTTTGTAGGTAAGCAGTCTCCAGTGCACACACCACTACCTCCTTTTAGGTCTTGTTGTATATTTGGAAGAGAAACCGCTTGGCACTGTGCCACAAAGGATCGTACTGCAGCATTCTTATCTGATGGTTGTAACAGACCCAAAGGACAAAAGAGAAAGCAGAGAGGGTGTGTATCTGGGCTTAATTTAGCTGTGGAAGGTAACGGTGGGACAAGTCAGTTTAATACCTCTGTTAGTTTGAACTGAGAGTCATTGATTAGACCATGAATATTCTCTTTGGGGTATCAAAGATTGTCTTTTACTTCTTTGCTTTCTTTGTTACCAGACAGCAGCACAGTGTCACTGGCATAATGATGCTTGCTCATTGAAATGAAAAAAACTGCATCCATTGCAGAACCAAGAGGAAACACATGTGCGGAGTCTGGCCGTGTTTGCAAAAGGACTTGTGTGTAAGAGAGAATAAAACAGAAAGACATTGTGTTTATTAACATCTCAGAGGTAGAGTCAAACACCCGGTCGTATTCTAATCTGCTGGGTTTGAATTAAGACGATAAGTATCAATAACTTCTCTACAGAGAGCACTTTGGATAATAGGCATTTATTGACAAGCCCCGAACATTAAATATGCAACACTAAAGCAGTAAGAAGAAAAGAGTCATCCAGTTACTTAATGTTAAGTTTGAAAGGAATTGTGTTTTATTTGTTTTTAAATTGGTCAACTTTACTCAATTTACCAGGAAAGTTGTACAACGGGCATTGTAAACTAGTGCTGTTTAAATTAGTTTTTAGTTCTACATAATACAAACATTGAATGGATTAAATTTTATGGTTTTCCTCTTTTGGAATTTGAGTTTTTAGTTATCTAAGTCATTCTGAATTGTTTATCTTTGGTATATTTTCCATTTTGTATTATATTTAAGTAGTCTTGAGTTACTCTCTGTTGCCCCCCTGTCTCCTTTCTCCTAGCTCCCTGTTATGTGCTTCGGGCACATTATGATTTTTGTCCATTTCTTTTCTTTGTTTTCTTATAAACTTTAGTGAAGGATCTTTTGTTAATATATTTTGTGATTCTTTAGTAAATTAATTATGTTAATTTGCGGTGCTGTCGTCCGCCTATAAATAGGCTGGCCTTCAGCACGTTAAGGCGTTCCTTTTCCTACCTCGTTTGGAAGCCGCTTTCCACCTGTTCCTTTTGGTTCCGGCGTGCGCGGTGCGCACTTGTCTTTTCGCTGCGGCCTGCAGCGGACGATCCAGCTTGCCATGCGGTATTTTTGTTAACCGTTTTCTTACTTTTTTCTTGAGGTTTTGGCCTGGCGGGACCGGTAGTCCTGTTTTCGATTTTTCTTTTTCTTAGGATATTTTTTGGCCTTTAGTCCGGTACCAGTAGGGGCTTCGACGGCCCTCTATAGGGTTGGCCCCCTGCTGTACCGTTTTGTTCTGTTTGGCCGGCCTGCCAGGTCCAATTTTCTGTTGTTACTTTGGGTTCTTTTTTTTACTTTTGGGGCACGGGATTTGAGGGCCTTTACTTACTCTTCTCTTCACAGAACATCAGAAGAAGCTGACCAAGAAAAACTAAATCGAAGAGAAGTGCTAAATAAAATAACTTTTTTTGAACCCTCATTTGTTGTCTCGTGTCCTCAAATATGTTGTGTCCTTGGTGGGACGTAACATATTTTTGGGGGCTTGTCTTAACACAGTTTGCCTTTAGTGCCCTCCGATATGTTGTGTCCTTGGTGGACGTAACATATTTTTGGGGGCTTGTCAAAACAACGTTTGCCTTTCGTGTCCCCAAGTATGTTGTGTCCTTGGTGGACGTGACATATTTTTGGGGGCTTGTCAAAACAACGTTTGCCTTTCGTGTCCCCTATTATGTTGTGTCCATGGTGGACGCGACATATTTTTGGGGGCTTGTTTAAACAAAGTGTGCCTTTTAGAGACAGGTCGTGTCCTACGGTTGGTTCTTGTTTGTTGGCGGTTGTGCTGGGTTTGTGTGTATTTTTGCGCAGCTGACGCGCGTTGCGCTGATTAGTAAGAGCATTCGGTTCGGGTGGTGCTGTAGCTTTGTTTGTGCAGAGGTGTCCCTGATTTGGTGTGGCTTGATTCCAGGGGTAAACATGGAGTTTGACCTGGATGAGTTTGTTCGAGGGGCCACATTGGACACTTTGCATAAATGCACAAAGGATCGGTTGCTGGTAATGAACGTGCGCACGCTCTGCTTAACTCTATCAGTTGTGTTTCCAGTGAACGAGATGACGCAGGTGTCGGGGCAGCTGCAGATGCACGGGAAGCCGAGCATTTTGAGGTTATTGTGGATTGGACGATTTGGCTCTGGTGTTTTTGTGGCTTTGTATGTGTGCTTGACAGTTTGTGTGGCTAGATTCCAGGGGTGGACATGGAGTCTGACCTGGATGAGTTTGCTCGAGAGCCTACATTGGATGGAGTGTTCCTGTTTAGTGTGGCTAGATTCTAGGGGTGGACATGGAGTCTGACCTGGATGAGTGCTCGAGGAGCCACATTAGATGTCTTTAGTGAGTGCACGAAGGATATTTTTCCTGCTGCAGTTTTAGCACAGAGTCTTGATGAATCGCCGAATAAAACCTCACTTGCAGCTGATCCGTGTCGTTTAGAGGAACTTCAGATCGAATTAGGACAGCTGGCTTTGATGGAAAAGGAGCTGTTTTTGGAAGAACGCAGACTGGAGTTGGTGGATCGGCTGTGTTTGCGCGCTCGGTGGCATTGAGAGCGCATTGGATTATGTCTTGATGTGAAAGCTTTTAACGCGTTTTTTCTTGTAGGAAGAGGGGACAACGTAGTGGCTGACGCACTCTCCTGACTCTAGTCCCGCTTTCCTTTTAACGTGTTTTTATTATGTGAAGATAAGACAATGTAGTGGCCGACGCACACTCACGACTCTAGTCCCGCTTTCCTTTTTTTTTTTTTTTTTTCTCTGAATGGGTTGAGCTTTGCTTCGGACCCCATTCAGAGTCTTTGGGTGGGGGTGTTATGTGCTTCGGGCACATTATGATTTTTGTCCATTTCTTTTCTTTGTTTTCTTATAAACTTTAGTGAAGGATCTTTTGTTAATATATTTTGGGATTTTTTAGTAAATTAATTATGTTAATTTGCGGTGCTGTCGTCCGCCTATAAATAGGCTGGCCTTCAGCACGTTAAGGCGTTCCTTTTCCTACCTCGTTTGGACGCCGCTTTCCACCTGTTCCTTTTGGTTCCGGCGTGCGCGGTGCGCACTTGTCTTTTCGCTGCGGCCTGCAGCGGACGATCCAGCTTGCCATGCGGTATTTTTGTTAACCGTTTTCTTACTTTTTTCTTGAGGTTTTGGCCTGGCGGGACCGGTAGTCCTGTTTTCGATTTTTCATTTTCTTAGGATATTTTTTGGCCTTTAGTCCGGTACCAGTAGGGGCTTCGACGGCCCTGTATAGGGTTGGCCCCCTGCTGTACCGTTTTGTTCTGTTTGGCCGGCCTGCCAGGTCCAATTTTCTGTTGTTACTTTGGGTTCTTTTTTTTACTTTTGGGGCACGGGATTTGAGGGCCTTTACTTACTCTTCTCTTCACAGAACATCAGAAGAAGCTGACCAAGAAAAACTAAATCGAAGAGAAGTGCTAAATAAAATAACTTTTTTTGAACCCTCATTTGTTGTCTCGTGTCCTCAAATATGTTGTGTCCTTGGTGGGACGTAACACTCCCTTCTAGTCACTTCCATCCACACCTGCTCCATATCAGGTGATTACCCAAGTTTTTTTCCGTCTCCCATATATACTCTCCCTGTGCAGTTCTTCAGTACTATTTCCTTGTTCTTACTTTGCTCCTAATGAGTGTTTTCTCCTTAAGTCTCCTGGTTGTTTGGATTTTATTCTTGGATTTTATTTCTGTTGACGTTTGACTCCATTAAGCCTCCAAGAACTGATCTTTGCCTCCCTCATCTCTATATTTGGGTCCTCAACCCACCTCCACCCTCATGTTGACATTATAAACAGTGGTGACAACAGAGACATCTTTAATTAGAGTATATTGTTGTGATTGTATGACTGTATTTTTAAGTATGTAGTTAAAATTATTACATTCAACAATATGGTATCAGTGTTTGTTCCAGATATGGTGAAATACACCATACAACTAATCAACTGGTAGACATGGCCAATGATTGGCTGGGATTGGCCAGGCCCCCACTTCACCCACCTCCTAGCTTAGCCTCTGACTATAATGTGTCCCCAACCATTGCTAGGGATAAAAAGCCTCCTCCCTGCTGATCTATGTGTGACATCTTGAAGTGGTTTGTTAACAGTAGACAGAGGCCCCGTCCACACGAAGCCAAACCCTGGCCGGCGTTTCGGGGGTCTGTAAACGATCTTTTTTTTATTCAGCCTTCAGAGTGGGAAGATTTTGAAACGCCGTTTTCGCGTTTCCATCTTTAAGCTCTAACCGCATTTTTTTTTTTACACGCATGCGTCATAGCGTCGCCTCTAAACACGCATGCGCGACACAGTATCACAACAACAATGGCGCCGTACTGTGTTGAATGGTTGCTGCTAATGCTACTCACCCTGCTGTCGGGCTTACAAAAGAATCTTCTTCTTCTGGAATATCTCCAGGAAGAACAGAGCAATATCGACAACATAGTTCATCACCTGAATTTGACTGAACCACGAAAATGGACCCGCAGGGCAAACATGTATAAATATTAGTGCGCATGCCCAACATTTCGTTGCCTATTTTTGCTGTGGCACCACAGCGCCACTTACAGGCCTGGCATACATTTTGCAGCGTTTTCATGTATTCGTGTGGACGATCACATTTATTTTTACGTCTCCGTCTTTATGACAAACGTTCTGGAAAATATTAGCGTTTCGTGTTCGTTTTGACTTCGTGTGGACGGGGCCAGAGAAAGATACTGCTGTAAGCATAATATTTCCTAGTATCACCTGTTAGCTTAAAGGGCTAAGCAGCTGCAAAGTAGGCTCATGACTTGGGCCGGCTTCTGTTCGTTTTCGTTCACATGCAAAGGTCACTTTTGCACTATGTTCTTAGTGATGGCCTAGTGGTTAGGGCATTCCACTTGGATTCCAGAGGTTCTGAGTTCAAGCCCCACCCCCACGGACTGCCACTCTGGGTCCCTGAGCAAGACCCTTAACCCCACACGGCTCCCCGGGTGCTGCACAATGGCAGCCCCCTGCTCTCCAAGGGGATGGCTTAAATGCAGAGATAAATTTTATTGATTTGTACTAATGACAATAAAGTTGAATTCTTCTTCTCAAGAGTTGTTCTTACCCAAAACAATATTCACCTTTCGAACCTTCTCTGTACCTTTACTTATGCAGTAAATTAAATAATACTTTAAAAGTATGTAAAGATGAGAGCTCAGACACATAAGACTTTACTGTACAACTCAATTGTTTGTGCCGTCTGCCTTGTTTCTGCTCCCAATAGGTGATTGCTTTATTAAGTTTCTGCTGTGCTTTGCATTTTTTTCCCCCCTCTTGCTAGCTGGTCTCGGCAGCATGATAAAAAAAAATGTAGACATGCTCTGCTTTTCTAACCTTTTTCTGTAGGGAGGGGAGGAGCAAGCCGCAGTGTAACAGTCATGACTTGTAGCTAATCTAATGGCATATTCTGCTGGGGCTTGGCCTACATAGAGTGCTAGCGGTGCCTCTTCTTAAAAAGGAAGCCTTACCGGCTATGCAGTAGAAGTAGCACCGTATAGAAAGCATGCAGCAGACAAAACCAACATCAACACACAAAGTGTTTACAGATGTAAAAATATGAAACTTGGTCACTCTAGCTTTACTTTCACTGAGCACAAACAAATGTTTGCATGTTTTCAGTTGCTGTATATAGATAGTTGTTTCTGATGTGTAATCTGTAAAGACAGGGCATCTGCAGGTTAGGGAGTCTTTATTTAAATATTCTCATTTCTTTAGAGAATTTGCTGCTTTGTTTTCACCCCTTTTTACACTTTTTATTTACTGATTTTTGTGGGCGTTTTGTGGCCTAAAGGTGAAGTGCTTTAATTGTCATTTCGTAAGATCTTAAATAATAAGTAATAATAAGTTTAGCTTTTTTTGTTTTTGAGGGATAAGTAAACAAAATATTTTCACACGTTTTTAGCCTCTACTATCAGGGCCAGAGCGAGGTAGGTCCAATCATTTCTACTTAAGAGTAAAAAATAGCCATTCAAATTACTCAAGTAATAATTTTTTTTTTCCTTCTAAATATTTTATTGTATTTTCTCTTTTTTCACACAACAAATGTAACATTTACTTTTACACACTTACTACATTCACCATTCAAGCCTGCATTTGTCTAGTTCCAAAAATATACAATGCCCTTTTGATTAAGGCAGAGAGAAAGAACAAATCAAACAAAAACAAGGCAATAAATAAATATAAATATATGAATAGAAACTGTAGTGAAGACTCTCATCAATAAGCTCCACCTTTAGTCGCTATGATCCTCATATATGGCCCCCATAGATTCTCAAAGTCCTGTTGTTTGCCCTTGGCAATGTATGTTAGTTTTTCCAGTCCGAGTGAACCTGCAACTTCTTTCCTCCAGAGTCCCATGGAGGGGGCCTCCATGCTCCTCCAGCATAGTGCAATAGATTTTCTGGCTTAAAGAAGTCCGTAGTCTTATCAATGTAGTTATCCTCCATGACTTTTTAAAGATATTTTACCTAGCATAGGGCAGCCTGTTCTTGCTATTATAAATAGCAGTCTGTCCTCAGGTGTGGTCCCTGCTAGTTTTAAACATGCAGTAGTGCAGCCACTGCTTAAAAAACCTGGCCTTGATCCGACTGTTCTGGCTAATTATCGGCCTATTTCGAAGCTGCCTTTTCTTTCTAAGGTTTTAGAGAAAATTGTGTACTGTCAGCTGACACAGTTTTTAGATGACAATGGCATTCTGGAGGTTTTTCAGTCAGGCTTTAAAACTCTTCATAGTACAGAATCTGCCTTAAAAAGAGTTTTTAATGACGTTCTTCTTGCATGTTATTCTGGACACCATGTTGTTCTGATGTTACCTGACCTAACTGCTGCCTTTGATACAGTAGACCACAATATTTTAATATCGCGATTACACCACATTGCTGGTATTGATGGCACTGTTCTTAAATGGTTCAGGTCTTACCTGGAGGAGAGAACTTTTTCAGTGAATATTAGTGGCTCTAAATCATCTGTTGCTTCAATGTTTTATAGTGTCCCACAGGGCTCAATTCTTGGCCTCTGGGTTCTATCCTTAGGAAATACGGGATTTCTTTTCATTGTTACGCTGATGATTGTCAGATTTATTTGCCCATAAAGCAGCAGGATGTACATTCAATCAAACATCTCCTGGCATGTCTATGAGATATTAAAGCTTGGTTGGCCTTGAACTTTTTAAACTTTAATGAAAACAAAAAAGAGGTGATGGTGTTTGGACCCAGTGGCTCCTGTGAGTCCTCCTCTGTTGACCTGGGACCTTTGCAGGTACATGTTAAACCTGTTATTACAGATCTTGGTTTTAAGGTGGACAGTGAGTTTAAATTGGACAGCCAAATTAGAGCCGTGGTTAAGTCCAGCTTTTATCATTTAAGGCGATTGGCGTCAGTGAAATCTTTTCTTTCCAGGCAGCATTTTGAAACACTGATCCACGCTTTTGTTTCAACTCGATTGGACTACTGTAATGCACTTTATCTGGGAGTCAGTCAGTCGCTGCTCTCACGTCTGCAGCTGGTACAAAATGCTGCTGCACGACTTTTGACAGGTACTCGAAAGAGAGAACATGTGACCCCTGTCCTGGCCTCACTTCACTGGCTGCCTGTATATTTTAGGATTCATTTTAAAATTCTTATGTTTGTTTTTAAATCATTGCATAATCTTGCCCCAGCTTACCTCACTGAGCTTCTTCATCCTTACGTACCCCATCGGTCTCTCAGGTCAGCAAATCAGCTGCTCTTGGAGGAACCGAGAACAAAAAGGAAGCTCAGAGGGGACAGGGCTTTCTCTGTTATGGGCCCCATATTATGGAATGACTTACCTTTGCAGGTCAGAGAGGCCCCTTCTTTGCCCATTTTTAAAGCAATGTGTCTGATCTGTGATTGAGATCGTGGGTCAGCTTTCCCAAAGGAAGGATAATAGATATCTGTGTGAGCCACATATTTACTGTTGGAGCAGAAGGAGAGGTCCATTGTAACAAAATACATTTCTTGGCAAGAAATTGAAGAATTGTAAACAAGGATTTAGAATGTGCACCCATATGATTAGAGGAAACATTTAGAAGATAAAACACAGGAGACAAAAGGAAGCATACCCCCAAAACCTTTTCAATCACCAAATGAACGTCCATACATTGAATTTTTTTTTTTAAAGATAGAACATTGTCAATGGTTTGCCTGTTGTGTCTATAAGTAGTTAGTAGCAGCAACCCAGACTAACACAGCTCATTGGCTAATTTGTATCACGTGTAGCCTGGTGCTGCACGCTCCAGAAGGCTTTACCATATAACAGCAGAAGTGGTTAAAGTGAAGTTAGACACATGCGCCGCATGTGGTAATTTATAAATGTTTTAAACCAGGCTGGGTACAGATTAGCCAGCAGGTGGGTCCGGATCTGGACACTGGTCTGCTAATCCGTAACCTCTGGTTTAGGTTGTAGACTGCTGTTGTTTAGAAGTCATACTGATCTTCTTAATGACTAGGATCATCCACATGGTACTGCATTAGACTAATCACACACTTGGACAATAGAGTGTCTGGTCTTGATCTTGGTCTCTGGTTTTGACTGATCTTTTACTCAGCCCCACATTAGTGAAAGATGTGTCTAAGAACATAATGAAAATGACTTAAAAAAAGGGTTAAAACAACACAGGTACAAACATGGAGAAACTGTCATAATACTGTATGTATGCTGGCATATCTCAAAGATGAATAAAAATGCTTAATAATGGGTTTCAGCCTAATTAAGCACACCCAACAAAGTCTACTCCCAATACACGGCAGGCAGGTTGAATGTCCACATTTCTGCTGAGCTCACCTGGACCACATATTTCACCACAGCAGGGGGAGAAACCATAGCTAAGACCAAACTAAATGAAGTTAAGGGGCGTTAAAGGGGTTGCGGTTGCGTTGATAGCGGGAAGGGACACCAATCTCGCAACCCCAACCCCTTTACAGGAGAGCAGATGACCTCGCTTATTCACCCAGGCCAAAAATTCCCTTTGACGACCCCCTTTCAGAGACATAAACAGGTAAGGGGCATTGCAGGCGAACAAAAGAAGCCAAATGACCCCCATTCTAAAGAGGTGGACCCCTTCAGCCGTTTCAAGTTCAACGTTTTCCAACAAAAACAAAATTTTGATGGGCTACTGTAGAAAACCTTAAACTCAACGTTATTCCTGACATTTTGAATTGAAAAAGCTTCCTGGAATGGGACTTAAAAAGTCTTCAAACTTGGAAACAAAGTCCAGTGGATTGTTTTTTAACTAACTGTGGAATTAATGTGCGTGTTTTAAGTAAAATTGCTAGTATCAGTATTTATGACGTTTGCCATTTTGGTTGAATTCTGACTCCATAGAAGCTAAAAATGTGTAACCGTAATTTTTATATCATTGGTAAGAAAACAACAACTGCAAAGGTAAAATGTGACAGACCTGTTGCAATGTCTGTTGACCCCTGTCTAGAAGCAACCATGATTCTATATCCTGTACACTTCATAGTCTTACTTTTTTTTTATTTTTTCCCATTTATTTATTTACTTTTAGGGATGAGAGGAAGTCAAGCTCACCAAGAGCAAAGTCAGAACTCCTAATTTAGTCACTGAGGGCTGATGCGTTTGGTGGGAAGTAGAGAGAAAGTCACAGCTCAGACTCCAGCCAGATGCAGACGACATGACTGTGGTTTCTAATCAGAAAAATTCACTCTCTCTTTTTGCCTCAGAACTCTTTGGAGTATAACCAGAAACCATTGATGCCATTGGTGCCATTGATCCTGATCTAGCAGTGTATTGACTACCAGAGACAAAGCAGGCCACATTGTTGCTCTGCTGTGAATTGCAGGATACACATTTTACCTTTAGCATCTGGTTCTCATGGGAATTTATTAGGTTTTTACCGTACCATGGTACAAGGGAATTAGTGGCATTTCTTCCATGGAAGATACATCCAAGATATGCTCGACTGCTTCACTCACACTTCTACATTGAAATGCAGCTTAAAAATAGAAAGTCATAGCCTTTTCTCCTTCATCCTTTTATGTTCTTTATTAGGACACACATTTTTTTTTTCTTTTCTTTTTTCTTTATGAGGAACAACTCTTTGATCTCATCGTGTCATGCAGGAGAGCTCTGCAGCACATAACTTATTTGTTTCCTTGACATCTTTTTGTCAGACATAAAATAGGTGCAGCCCCATCTGCAAGGAAAGGGGTGGGATCGGCACTTTGATTGCTTTTGGCTCCCTGTTTTACCACGTTTCTTCATTAGGAGGAAAAGCAGAGCAGACAGAGCAGTGTCACAAAGTCAGTTGGAAGGAATTTCTGCAAGACATTATCCACTGCTGTGCTCACATGATTGTTTTTTTTTATCCCGTCACTGAACAGATATGAAATACAGCTCTAACCTGGTTATATTTTGACTGCAAGGCAGCTCTGAGAGAATGTGATTTGAACCCGACTGGGTGGCTTCTGTGAATAGATTTTTGTACAGTGTGTTTATTGTAGAGCAGGGGTTTAAACTGAGCTACATATCTGGCTTCAACATTTTATTCATTTAAGGTTAGTTATTGTTTTTCTTGTGCTTCTTTTTTTTTTGGACAGAAGAAATGGGGAAATTCATGCTATGCATGAGTAAAAGCTGTTCTGCAAAAATGCAGTTCTGGTTTGACGGACACTAATCACCAAGGATTTTGGAGCTAATGAAGCCAAGCTCTAATTTGATGATCATAGATCAGCAGACATGTTACTTGTTAATTTAAGTCCATGACAGACAGCCTTCTGTCTGTCAGACTTGTCATTGCACACCATTGCACACCAGCTTATCAGGGATTTTTTGTTGTAGAAAAAAAAATGCCTATAGGTATTATCATACCAAGCAGGCCAGGTCACTAATAATCTTTTAGGGGTCACATTTTTTAATCTTACAAGGCCATAGTGTAATCCCATGATTTATTTTTTTTGTAAACCGCTGATTTAAAACACTACCCTGTTTTGGATAGAAAGTTTATTCACAACTTTTTTTTTCTTTTTCGTTTTAACGGGAATTACCTGAAGTGCACTGGAAGATTAGAATGTAGCTGGTAGACAAACTAAAAGGTGTAATACATTTTTTTTTTTTTTTGCTGTTGCCTCTCAAACTACAGAAAAAGTCAGGATTGCTTCTACTTCCAGGTCAAGAAAAGCATGCAAAATGATGAGTTCACATTTTGAAATAATGCAAACTTTGATGTATTTTAGTGAGATTATAATGTAATAAGGCAACACAAGTTTTTGAACATTTAAATTCAGATTTCATAGTAAATCCTTCATAGAATAGAGTATTTTGGGGCTCGTATAACAAAACTGAAAGTTTAGTCGATTTCCTCTATGAAGCATAGGCTACTTCCTTATTTGTCTCTCATACACATGCTATATCTTACCTCTGTTATTATGACAAATATATACAATGATAGATACACTATCTAATAATCCTCCAGTACTAATAATACTTTGGTTACCTTTCAGAAACACTTTGTTTGCAACCAGAGTGCGTTACTAGTGTATAACTTTAAAGTCATAGGGAAATCATATTTAAATGTAAAATCATTCTGGCTCAAACATGTATATAAATGTACTCTTTATCAGATATATTGTCCCAAAATTAGAACATTTCTATTGAAAAAAAAAATGTCTGAAAATCTGTGTTTTCTTTTTTGTTATCTTATCCAGGCCAGTTAGTTATACATCAGCCTGAACATCTAAATTCGGCCAATCATATATCAACAGTCATCTGTCAATCAAATCTTTTTGGTCATAAGCATCTTGATTCATATGTCGCAGCTAATATACGCAACGGTTGAAATAAGAAATAAGAATCATTTCCTTTCCCATTGAGTTCCGTCCCAGTGTTCACGGGGATGGACCTCTGTGTCTTCGGCAGGCGTAGAGCTAACAGAACTGGCAGCGCTCTTCCACAACATCTTTGTCCCCGCTTTCCTCCTTTAAAGGAATAGTACACCCAAAACATGATTAGCCTTCATTTTCTACTCACCCCCATGCTGAACAACACTCTGGAGTACTTTTTTGATATCTCAAATGCATCTGGAAATCTGGGAGGCTTCTTGCTGTCTGCTGACATTCAAATAATGGAGGTCTATTGTGCCCGAGACAGAAAGGTCCATAAATGTCCACAAAAAACGTGTCAATATTCCTCCATACTGCTCGTCCAATGTATTCCAAGTGTCCTGAGTGGGTAGCATCCAGAATTTACTTGAAACGAAGTCATTTAGAATGTTTTTAGAGCATAAACAGTAGTGTATAGGATTTCCTGAAAGCGCGCACATGCGCGCTCACGACGCTACGGAAGCCGGCAGACCAAACCAGCGCATTCAGCTTGGCAAAGAACTCATGCTCTTCCTCAACACTGAAGTCCTCAGACATTTTTCTTTCGTTGTGTCTTTCTTTGCACAGGTAAACAGCACATTTCTTCTTCTACGCTTGCATTATTGGCAGAGCAGACGCTGAATGCGCACTTTCATCTGGTTTGGTCTGCCGGCTTCCGTAGCATCGTGAGCGCGCATGTGCGCGCTTTCAGGAAATCCTATACACTACTGTTTATGCTCTAAAAACATTCTAAATGACTTCGTTTCGAGTAAATTCTGGATGCTAGCCACTCAGGACACTTGGAATACATTGGACGAGCAGTATGGAGGAATATTGACACGTTTTTGTGGACTTTTATGGACCTTTCTGTCTCGGTCACCATAGACCTCCATTATTTTAATGTCAGCAGACAGCAAGAAGCCTCCCAGATCTCCAGATGCATTTGAGATATCAAAAAAGTACTCCAGAGTGTTGTTCAGCATGGGGGTGAGTAGAAAATGAAGGCTAATCATGTTTTGGGTGTACTATCCCTTTAAGTAAAAAATAGATGACAGAGGAGACTCATCCACGACCTCCGACACAAAACTCTCCTCCTCTTGCATGTTTCCTCTGTCCATAGCGTTCCTTGACAGCGTTGTTTCTAAGTCACCAATTTAGTGCTACTTGGTTCCAATGGAATTTCCCATTGGGAACCTACTAGCACTAAGTTGCTAATTGGTTAGCAAGATGCTTCCGGGAAACCGGCCACAATCAAACTTGCTTGCGATCCTTCCGCTACAACAATCCTTCTTGATAAACGACCAATCAAATTCAATCTTGTAAAGTTTTGCACCACTCGGGAGAATTCGGAACTGCAGCGGTTGAAACGGCCGTTTCCCTACGACTCTTTTAAGAGTTATGGTGTAAGAGTGACTTCCATCTAGTGGTGAAATGGGTGTATTTCACTCAAATGAAGACTGTGCCCTATCGTATCACTCTCTCAAACACGTATTGCAGCAACAATAGTTGCAGATGTATGTCATCTGAACTGTTGTGAAGTTTTTACAAGCTACTAAACCCAAGTAAACCTACAATTCTGTACTAACAAGTTTGGTATATATTTGAAGAATCTACTGTTATTCCTTCTGTGATAATGAGCAGCACTGTCTAATTAAAACAAATGGAAAAATATAGCTTTACGCTAATTTAGGAAGTGCAGTTCACCTTCTTGTCAAGGAGAAACATGATAACTTTAGCTTCCCTTTTAAAATATTTCTCGTTCATTAGCTCCTAACTCCTTTATATGACCACTGAACCTATAACAGCAATCCTCCACCCATGGGGTCAAGGCATTGCCCCCTACAATGTGCTATTTTCCAGAAAATTTTTCAAATGTATCAAGCACAAGAAAGCAAGCACACGGTCTCACTCCTGGGGAGTAAATGTGCTTCCATTACAGTAACAGCTGAAGCAATACATGTGTGTAAGCAGCACAGATTGTGTCCTGCTCCTTATGCTCTGTTGTTCATCCTGAATTCTGAGTGTGAGCAGAGCTTGTATCTTCAGTGTAGGGTACAATGGCCATTTTACACAACTTGCCAAAATGCACTTTATTTATGTCAGCTATATTTAACATGAGCATTTTTTGCACAACCTGCTAGAAGGTGGTTGTGCAGAGCATTATCACAGGGCATTATCCTCAAGCTCTAAGGACGTATTTGAGGCTGATAGTTAGTTACGCTCCTACTGCTGAATTTGTAAAATTATTAACTCTCCACCATGTGGCAGTGTGCACGGGATATGCATCTCCTTAATCAAATTAGGATAATGCAAAATTCTTAAATGTAAAGTTATGTAACATCCATCAGAGACAGGTTTAGAAGAGATTAATCATCTTTTGACCAGGTAAGGATTTGACAAAGTAAGTTTTACATTCTCCATCTTCTGCCACCTGAGGGGCATCAGAGGGGGGTGGTGGTTACTTCTAGCAGTCGATGACCAAAATGTAAGGTACACCTTGGGCAAGTTGCCAGTCAATTGCAAGGGAGCACAAAAACATATAACCATGCACAACAACAGGCAATTTAAAAATGCTACAGAATAACCTAACATTGTCATGATGCGATGGTTTACTAGCCCAAATGCAGACTCACAGACACAGATGGAGGATTTAAAAGTCCAATATTTATTGGAACTTACAGGAAACTGCAGGTTCAAGCTCAGACAGGCATGGTGGCACAGATAACACAACGATCCAGCTCAGAGGGGAGGTCACACTCAGCTTATATAGGAAAGGCTTCCTTAATCAGCAAATAGAAAACAGCTGTCCATGCTGAGCCCAAGCTCCCCAGGCTTGGATCCACGGCGCCCTCTGGTGGGCAAAGCCCCGGATCCTGATAGTACCCCCCCCTCAAAGGCGGATTCCAGACGCCCCAAAGAAAAAAAAAAAACAACTCGCCCATGGAGGGCGAAGGGCGAACCAGGGATGCCAGGAAGAGTCTCAGGTGGCCGGCCATGAAACCGGCAGCAGAGCAGAGTCTCAGAAGCTGCAGGGCCTTGGAGGAGGGCGTCACCTCCGCTTCAGCAGGAAGCACCGGGAGAAACACTGTCTCTGCTTCAGCAAGGAGCCCCGAGAAGGACGCCGTCTCCGCTCCCGCTGCTCTGCAACAGGTCCGCCCACTACGGCTCTGCATCCGGAACAGAGGAAGCCACCGACTGTGGCTCCACCTCAGGAACAGAGGGAACCACCGATTGTGGCTCCACCTCAGGAACAGAGGGAACCACCGATTGTGGCTCCACATCCGGAGTCTCTGGAAGGCGCAGAGCAGGCTCAGGGGTCTCCAGACGGCACAGAGCAGGCTCAGGGGTCTCCAGACGGCACAGAGCGGGCTCAGGGGTCTCCAGACGGCACAGAGCGGGCTCTCCAGGAGCACGTAGAAGGAATCTGCTGGGCTAGTCTGTTGGCTGGATCGTTCTGTCATGATGCAATGGTTTACTAGCCCAAATGCAGACTCACAGACACAGAGGGAGGATTTAAAAGTCCAATATTTATTGGAACTTTCAGGAAACTGCAGGTTCAAGCTCAGACAGGCATGGTGGCACAGATAACACAACGATCCAGCTCAGAGGGGAGGTCACACTCAGCTTATATAGGAAAGGCTTCCTTAATTAGCAAATAGAAAACAGCTGTCCATGCTGAGCCCAAGCTCCCCAGGCTTGGATCCACGGCGCCCTCTGGTGGGCAAAGCCCCGGATCCTGACAAACATGCTGTTGGACTCTGGAGGGAAGCCAGAATCACCAGAGAGAACCCATGCAGGCACAGGGAGAACATGCAGACTCCATGCAGATAAACCCTTGGTCCAGAATTGAACTCGGGACCTTCCTGCTGTAAGGCAACAGTGCTAAAAACTGCACCACCATGCAGCCTTATAAATTGAATGCTTATTGTTAAAAACCTGAGTAATTCTTAATTTCATTTTTCCTGCTAATTGAGTCAAACAAAACCTTTAATTTGTCATCTTTTTTTGCATTTATAAGGCAACTTGAAAGCTGATACTTCCCAATCAAGAAAATAGTTAAAAACTGGCACAACAGCATCAGCCACCAGTTTGTTATTACTTCAGACAATTTCTCTTTTCATCATTAATGTTCCATATTTACATGCTAAAGCAAACATAGGCCCTATACCACTCATCACTATTTATTCACTGGATTGCTGATTAGCTGAAAAAAGTGAAGCCACCTTCTGCCATACTGGTACTCCCCACTCCCATTGAGATGCGCAGTTAAAATGCCTACATGTGTAGCATTTGGCTGCAAAAACAAGCAGTTGTAGGAAGACGTTCCACAGGTAGTTTCACAGTCAGTGGACATACTAACCAAGAAAATCAATATATATGCCAATCCTATAGCATAGTATGTAGCGTAACATTAGTCTGGCTATCTTGGACTGACTCGAAGATGTTGACTAAATCAGCCATTGACATTGTGTCTAACGTTAGAATATAGAAAGTAGAGTAAATAGAAAATAATTTACTGTAAAATGTCAATGTAGAAATTCTTTATTAAGTGGATGATGCTGTTGTTGTTGTAGTGTTTCTTGTATTTCTCATTCGAAAAATGTATGTGCAGAAATATATTGCATGCTACTGTATATTGACTAGGGGTGTGCAAAATAATCGTCATGATGATGCATCGTGATTCTAATTTTCGTGATCTACTGCATCGATTCTTGACGCCAAGTATCGATTATTAATTTAAAAAAATTTATAAATAAAATTGCATGAATGGTTGGCGAACATCAGCCAAAAACAAGTGTAATACAACTTCCAGTCCAGTAGATGTCGCTGCGGATGTGTTGACGTACGCTGCGTTGTGTCACAAGCATTTCCGGCCGCGGATACTGCGCTGAGTCATTCAAAAACAAAACATGGAGGAGATTGAGAAACTTTGTCCGGCTCCATCACATTTCAAATCCGATGTTTGGAAGCATTTTGGTTTTAAAAACGAAGGTAAAAATGAAGTTGATATATTGTTACAGTAATATTTGTTTTCATGGCAATACCTCCAAAAGTCATTTCAATAAATACAGCAATGTATGAATGCAGTTGCTTTCAGTTATTTATCAATTGGAAGACACTACCCAGATCATACTCAGTCAGCCACTGGTAATGGCTGTATTTTTTTGTAACAGTGTTTAGGAAAAATATTGCAATGCATCGCAATAATTCAAGTATTGTGATGCATCGTGATAGAATCGCATTGTGGCCTGTGAATCGTGATTCGAATTGAATCGTGACTTCTTTGGCAATACCCACCCCTAATATTGACGGAAAAATAAAAAACACCCAAACATTTGACCAATATGTGTCTGCGTATTATCACTGTGACGCATCAACGGAATGAAAATTTATTCTGCACATGACACATATTTAAAAAAAATAAATCACTGGATAATTGAACATTGAATAAATTGTTTTAAATATGTGTCATGTGCAGAATAATTTTAAAAATTTGCGAAAATCCTCCACTATACCTTTAAGTGTGGTAACTCATTGTAGCAAAACAAAAGTACACACCGTTCTATATGTAGCTACAAATTTGTTTCCATCTCTATCTGTGATTGTCTTTGTATATTTTTTGACATTGCATTTTAATTAACATTATAGTTTATGTACTCTTAAAGAAATGAAACTTCAGAGGCATATTTGTCTTGAGTTTAATTTTTTTCTAAAAAAGAAAAAATTTGTTATTATAATCGGCTGTGCTGCTGCTCCCACGTTCAGTCTGGAAAGACAGACAGATGGTCTGTGTTTATTAATGGAGGATGAATGCAGTTAATTAACGGTGAGCACTTTTTCTTAATTTTTGAAAATTTAGGTTTTTGTAAAATCTTTACTCTTTACACTTGAATACGATTCAAGTCAAACTGAAGTCCCAAGTCATGGTATGCTAATTTTGGAAGTCAGGTCACAAGTCTCTGATCATCTATTCAAGTCAAAATTGAAGTCATAAAATAAATGCGTAGCTTACAAGTCATGTGACTTGATTCAACACCTGGGTCCTACTGTCAATTATATATTTAGACATTAATTTCCTTGGTCAGGTGTTAAGTAAATCTGGAGGAGGGTAGTAACTACTTACATTTACTTTAATACGTTTTGGAAAACAAATGTACTTTTAAGGGTAGTTTTTACTGCATTTATTGAAGAGTAAAGGTGTTAAACAAAATACACCACAGAGACAAACACATAGAGTTCAAGTTGAATTGAGGCTTCTTTTTTTGTTCTCAAGCTTGATTGGTTTAAATGTTTTCTGTTGATGTGGCTTTGTCATTTGGAGGTCAATTAAAACAATAAAGTAAACAGTATACTGTATCTTGCTATTTGAAATAACTTACTCTATTCTCATCTACACATACATAACATAATGCAAGTAATCATTCCATACATTTTATACCAAAAAATATATTAAGTGTTTCTTCCACCTAAAATTGTTATCATGTAATAACTTTATTTATGTTTATTTTATTTTAATCTCATTCTTCGAAAAAAACATGAATTACATTCAAAATCATTAGTTGTGAAACTTTGCATAATTTTTAAATATCAGATGTCATGATTTTGAGTAGTATTTAAGGGTGTAAATCATTTGGACTTAGACAATTTTTATTTTCATTTTGTATATGCAGATTGTATACAAAATGAAATTTAATTTTGTGCAGCTTTCAGGCAGTAGATGAGCAGCAGCTTAGCAGCATCATGTGTCACGCAACGATTTATCCTGATGTACGCCGGTACATTAACAAAGACGATACATTTTGATTTTTATTTAGTTCTGGAAAACCTTGTGAGATTGTTGCTGAGTTTGAATTCGTGGGATGCATCCTCCTAAGGCGACGGCGAGGTCTGTTCGGATGGAAGACTCGTTTTTATGCGACCGACAAGTGCATCGTTCTTCTTGCCCGTTTTGAAGGACAGGTCCTGTGTATCCTATGTAGCCTTGGATATCCCATGATTCATTGCAAGTCCAAGCAAGCCGGCTGCTCAGTGCTAAGAGGAAAAAGGTCCTTGACGCCAAACAGTGGTGAATATTGGGAGTGCAGTTTAATATAATACAAGTATCTAATAGTTCCATCTAAAATGAATGAAAATAGTTGATTTAAATCAGGGGTGTCAAAGGCTACGTTCACACTGCAGGCCTTGATGCTCAATTCGTTTTTTTTTTTTTTTTTGTGAAATCCGATTTTTTGTGTTGCCTTTCACATTTCCAAATATATGCAAATTGTATGTGATCTCCTGTGTGAACTGCAGTCATACAACCTAAGAGTCCCGCGTGAGCAGTAGAGGACGCATTGACGTCACAGGACAGCATGCTCTGTGTTTATGGAAGTAAACATGGATGTTGGTCCCGGAGCGTATCTAGCGATCTTTCCCAACCGTAAAAACACAATCTTTTTAAGATGGTTAAACATAAATACTGCTCTCTGCATCATTGTCTGCCATGGTTGTTGTATTTCTTGCCGCTTCTTGCTGGCAAGACCCAGAATAGTGACCTTTGTCGGGTATTAATGGCGTTCAGGTCAGATGAATGCGACCTGGCCATTCAGACGCAGGTCGCATTTGAAAAGATCAGATTTTCATTTGATTCAGAACCACATAGCCAAGTGGCCTGGTTCACATTGGAAAAAAAAACTGATCTGTGTTGCTCAGACACCCATGAAAAGATCAGATACAGGTCACATGTGGGCCAAAAAGATCAGATACAGGTCACATGTGGGCCAAAAAAATGGGATTTGGGTCACTTCAGGCTGCAGTTTGAACTTAGCCAAAGAAAGGGGCTTTTGGCTGCAGGTTTTCTTTCCAACCAAGCAATAGCCCACCAGACTCCAGTCATCTCATCGAGTCATCATGTTCAGATTGGACTCACTTGATCTCTTATGGAGGTTGATACAAGTAGTAGAATCCTCTCAAATCAAGACAAGATTGATTTGAGAGGATTCTACTTAAATTAAGTGCAATAATCTGCCAATGCAGTGAGGCAATTGCACTTTACAAGACTTCATGGAGTCATGATAGTCTCATAACAAAAAGTATATAAATCTCAAAACAAGATGTAAGATTTGAGTCAGCCCATTCTGTCAATGGACATAATAATATGACTTATTTTGTAAGACACAGCAGAAAGTGATCTGAAATGTAAAACATCTTAAAATTAGGGGGTAAATAATATGATTGCCAAAGAAAATTGTATTTTTTCCTCAAAATAAGATAATGACATATAAACTACTTGAAATAAGAAAATATTTTTTTTTATTTCAATTGAAATCATCTTATTACATTAGTAAATTGTCTTACCTACCAGCTCAAATTGAGGCAGAATACACCCATTTTAAAGAAATTTGACTTATATGTCAATTTCTGTAGTGTATGTTTTAAGTACATGGGCCAGGATCAGTTCTCCAGGGGCGCTGGCCCCTATTGGCCCCTGCCTTAAACCTCCTATGGTTATATAAGATCAGACAATGAAATGGATTTTTACCTATATTTATTTTTTACATTTAGGATCCATTTGGCTGTATTTCAAATATCTATGTCTTTTAATGCAGGGGTCTTCAACCCTTTTAGATGGATGAAGAAATGTTTGCATTTCATCCTTAATAGCCTCCAAGGGCTGGGGAGGTTTGTTAATCACCCATTTATTCAGTATCCTTTTTAACCAAATACTTTTTTTTACTTTTTCTTTACTAGTAAAAATATGACAAAGTGCTGCTACTTTTACTTAAGCACAATGTTTTTACTCTACTGTCCTCTGTGTAGATCTTGGTGCTCAAGAAGCTAAAAAAACAAGCAACGTGGTTGAGATACCACAATGATAAAACAGAAGGGTGAATAACGAGAACATTTTTTTTATTTTCATATGTAATCAAACTCTCTGTTATTTCTTCTATCCCTTTGAATAATGTGCTTCACTGCTGTACCTTTTTGGGAAACACATTTTGTTCCTTTCAGATGTTAATCTTTCTCCCCTTTCTAACAGCCCATGATTTAAATGTACAGTAGTTCATAACCTTGTATCTAGCACTCATTCATCATAATGTTTCTACCTGGAGGGAAACTGTTTAGTATTCAATGTAGAAATTCACCTGAGAGAACCTGATATTTGCCTAGATGTATCCTTCCAGATTGTTTGTATTGTTGTATTGCCAATCCATTACGGTCAAACTCACCCTCAATGGTCTGTGATGCAATAGGTGAGGGTCATGCCTCCTCATTCCTCTTCAGTGAATCAGCCAATCACACAGGGGGATTTTCTTACTGTGACCACAGAGCTAAGCTGGCAGGGGTGATTTATGAAGCCCTTTAAAATTTATGGGAAGTTGTCAAGGTACAAAATGAAGGGGATGCTTCACGGAGATTTTTCCTTACAGAAATGTCATTATTACTTTGCAGCAAAAAGCGGGAGAAGTGTAGGAGAAAAGTGGCTCATGAATAATTAACTCTGAATAAAGAAATAAATGCCTTATTGGACAATTAGCCTCCTCTGGGTACTCCGTCTTCCTTTATGTGGAGCTCTTTTTTTAACAGGCAGATTCATTAGAGAATGAATACATAAAAGTTGCCACTATTGTTATTTTATTAGTATTGTTAATGATTTCTATTCACGAATACAGGTTTTTTAATTTATATTTATAAAAGTATTTAAAATGAATTAGAATATAGAGGTAACAAAATCTTTTATGCCACAGTATTTTAAGTATTAAAAAAAAAAAATTATTGTTTGCTGTCTTCATATGAGTCATCAGAAAGCTTCATAAGATTTAACAACCAAAAAAACAAAATTAAAACGTCTCAATTTTTCCAATCAGGTAGAGTTCAGAACATAGTTGTATATTTTTTAACATGAAATGAAACATATAATAAAAGGTGTTATCACAAAAATGTGATCTATACAATACAATACCTATTAATGATAAAACATACTGACCTTTAAAGAACATAATAATGCGCATGGGAGTTCTAGATATTCAACTGATTTAGTTCAGAAAAAAACAAGGAAATGTGAGTTTGATTAGGAAAAGCATGAAGGTATTTAAAAATTTCATCTGAAAAGAATAGAGGGTCATAAATCAATAACTTTCTATCATTAGTTTTCGGATTTCTGATTGGTTTGATCCATGGACTTTGCTGTTCTATGGATAAATGTAGAGGCTACAGACTAAATCTCATACAGCCTTAACATCTATTTAAACTCATATCTACATTATATGAGTTGCAACAATATTTAATTTCTCTTTGGGATAAATTTTGGGATGATTTTTTTTAATACTTTAGTGTGGATATGTTTCTGTGCGCTGGCATCAACTTTGGTCACAAAAAGGGTGAGAAAGTAAACTGCCTGTGATGGGCAATTTACTTTCACCTCTTGAGATACTGCTTTTTGTTGTTCATAGGCTGTTTCTCAATTCACAAAGCGAGTACGGACTCTTGTCCATTTTTGAGAAGAACACAGTAAAGTATGGACTTGATTAGAACGGGAGCATGCAGCATAAATATGGGTCAATTAGAGCAGAAGCGTACACTTGCTCAGCTCGTCTGGAGCTGCATTTCACATCCTGTTATTAATAGACTCTTGGTGATAATTAATACATTCGTACTTTTTTTTATTTAGTGGGGGAATAACAATAAACACAGTCAGATAAACACAAATCAAATGAACATTTTGTCAAACAAAACAAAAAAATCGCCATGAGAGCCAGCGGTCCTTCACACACGGCTATGCAGAGAGAGGGCTGCTGGGCTGGGATTAGACCTGGTTGCCTTTACCCTTGGAGGTCAGCTGATTGCTGTGGTGATCTCAACTTCGGATTTTTTTTTTTTTTTTAATTATGCTTAAGATCGGTAAATGGGCCATATAGTGACACTTAAAATTATAATGTTGTACTTTATTGAACAAAAGCAACAGAAAAAAGAGCTTTTAACTTAATACTCTGATCTCTGTGAGCACTCCATTGAAAGCTGCTGCTGCTGCAGTGCATGCTGGGACAGCTGTCAATCTCAATAACGGACAAGTTTGTTCTGATGCATGCTGGGTAAAGAGGGAGGGGCGAGAACAACATCCAGGGACTTTGTCTGTTCTCTGTCTGCTGAGGACGTTTCACAAGTACACGAGAACGCACAAGTACACATATTGAGAAACGGTCACGGTTACAGCTAGAAATGTTTGCAAAGCATTTTCAGACTGATTGCTATTCCCTTCAAGAGTTAGTCTAACACCATAACCAAGCCATCCTTGTCATCAACTGACAATTTTATAAACAAGATGGAAACACAAAACACAGTAGCTGCAAACTGATTGTAAATCTCTGTGACTATAAAAGGGAGTTCATTCAATCCTTACTTTACTCTATATAAAGGTGAAACTTTACTCAAAGTTTACTTTCTCAAAATGGTCCAGCGTCAAAGTGATAAAAGTTTACATTAGCACACAGAAAAGGGGTCTAAATGGGAGTAGGAGAGAATCTACAGGCGCATAAAAAGCAAGAGAGCGCAGAAAAAGAGCATTAACTTCTGTTTGTGACATAGTGTGGGCCAAAATGCACAAGAAGAGAAGATTACTTGCGTTTGTTTGAAATGAAATTGCTTGTATTAGTATTTTTTTGTGTTAGTGTGCACTTTTGGCAGAATGTTCACTTTAAATCCAACCCAGAATTAATTTAAAAGGTTTCAGTCAGTTTGTTTATTCCTAAATTCAGCTTATACAAAATTTATATCAGGAATTTCAATTGCAGATTTTTTCCCTTACAAAAAATGCCTAATAATAGATTTACCATAATCAGTTTGAAAACTCTAAATAATACCAGACAAAACACATGTTTAATTATTTAATTCATGTTTTCAAACTAAATACTACCACAGAAAATATGATGTATATGTGAGGAGAGAGAGAGAACATGAAAATAAAGGAGAAAAATACAGCATAGCAATAAAGAATAGGTCCTAGAAATCTGCTTACTCACTTGGAAGAAGCAAGAAGGAAGAAAAAACACATCACAGCAACCCTAACAAAGGAGGGTGTGTCCCATGAACACGCAGTAAATACATGTACATAAACATCAGAAGTAGGCCTACCACATATGAACATTACAAAATGTCTTTCAGAGCTACATGTAGGTATAGTTGCAAGCTCGGAATTAAGCATAGCTGTATATTTTTAAACTACTGGATCCAAATACCTGTGGTTTATACGCATGAGTTTGCTTGGGTGCATAAAGTAAATACGGCTACTTCAGCTGTTAGAAATGCTCAATAGCAGGTTTGAGGTGCCCCAGACCCGCCCAAGAGCCCAGGGCTACAACGGAGAAGAACCAAGCCGAGAAATTTCCAAACACTAATAAGAGTAAAGAGACACAGAGCAGCAGAAACAGGCATGGCAGCAACAAGCCTAGATTTGCAGAAAATAAGCCCTCTAGTGATTTAGAATGTTTCTTCACAATCATTTTGTATGATATGAATTGCTGTCTCCCTTGAAGGACAAGGGAATTATAATATAGAAAAATTGGACATATAAATGATAACATTTAAAGTTAACATACCTGCCAACTCAAGTGTTTATCTTCCTTCTTCCAACAGGAAAAGAAGCCCATCTGCATCCAGGGATCCAAACCAAAAATACGACCAAAGGGAGGGGGGCGACCACCCACAGTATGCACCCACAGACGGCAGTATGCCCAGATCACCGTCAGACTATGGCGATGGGGACCCACGGCGGGTTCCGCAGGGCCCACACATATTCCCAGATGTCAATGCGATGCGAATGGGCTACAGGGACCGTCGGGGTCCTGGCCGTTGGCATTCCCAGGAATATCCACTTGACCAAGAGCTAGATGGACCGCCGAGTGACTTTGACCTCCAGCGTCAGCGTCAGGAGGAGTTTCAAGCGCGGTATCGCAGTGATCCAAACCTGGCACGCTATCCTGTAAAGCCTCAACCTTACGAAGAGCAAATGAGAATGCACGCTGAAGTGGGGCGGCTGAGGCATGAACGTCGCCATAGTGATGTCTCCTTAGCCTACACAGAACAGGATGACCCTGGCCCTATTAGATTGTCTCGTCAGCATCTCACCGAGCGCAGGCCGCCTATGGTAGGACAGCGCTCGTACTCTGTTGATCGGTCTTCCCCAGGACCCATTGGTCCTGGCTTTGGAAGTCACAGAAACTCCAACCGCAGCCCCCCAACGCCACATCGGAGTCCTGTGCTTGGTGATCGATCAGGGGGGCTGCGAAGAGGAGACTTAGGGGATCCTATGATGAGGCAGCAACACCATTTGGACCCCAATTCAGCTGTCCGCAAGACCAAGAGGGAGAAGATGGAGAGTATGCTAAGGAACGACTCTCTTAGCTCAGACCAGTCAGAGTCAGTGAGGCCCCCGCCCCCGAAGCCCCATAAAACCAAAAGGGGGGGAAAGATGAGGCAGGTATCACTGAGCAGCTCAGAGGAGGAGCTGGCCACAACGCCGGAGTACACGAGCTGTGAGGATGTGGAGATTGAGAGTGAGTCAGTCAGTGAAAAAGGTAGGAGCCCGCTCAACATCTCTCCTCTCATCGTATTTATATGTTCATTCATGTTAGAATATGTTATTTGACGTTTTTAATTGTTTTTTTAAACACAGGCTGGAATGCTGTAATAGAATGCTGAAATAGTATTTTAAAACAGAAGTTGTTAAAATAGTTCATCATGTAATTATTGTTGCTGTCTTGTGTCACGATTATTGATGCTGTTTATGACTCCAGTTTCCCCTAGGCTACGATTTCAATGTATGTGTGTTTGGTGTGTCTGAATGTATGTGTGAATTTTTTTGTATGGCTCATTATTTTCAGTTTAGATATGTTAGAATGGTAAATTTTTATCATTCCACCCATTTGGAAGGATCACCAGCTCTTCTAGAGTCAGTAGCTACAAATTTATGTGAAGAAGCAATAAATAAAAAACTAAACCTTTGATTTTAGCACATTTAAAATCTCTGTGAGAACTGAAAGTAATGAGTCTTGTATTTCCGAGTTCCTCTACTGCTGTTTCTATATGTCAACAGAAAAGCTAACAGTTCCTGTGTCTTTAGGGAGGAGGATTCCACATTGTTGAGCTTACTTGATTGTTTGTGATATGTTCTGGTGTGAATGGACACTAATCTGTATCAATCATTATTTGCACGAGGGCTGCAACTATCAACTTTTTTATTATTGAGTGAAGCCATCAATTATCTTTTTGATTTATCTGGTAACATATAAAGACATTTTTATGCAGATTAAAATTCCTTCCAAGAATAATTTTACTAAATGCCTTATTTGAGTAGATGTTCAATTAAGAAGTAAACGATACTTACCGTAATAGGTTTTTTCTTCAAGATAAAACTACGCCACTTGAACAGTTCTGGATCATGCCGTTTTTGTTGGAAAAAGACGGATTTCATCTTAAATTTTTTTATATACATTGTGGCCATGATTACTCTTCTAAATTGCACTGCAAAAATAATCTAGAAATGAGCAAAAATGCCTTAAATTAAGTGTATTTACGATTAATTTGAGTAGGTAAATAAGATGATCTGCCACTGGAATGAGTATTTTTACTCTTAAAGTAAGATATCTAGATAAAAAGCACTTGGAATAAGAAAATGCAATCGTGTTTTGTTATTTTATTTGTGAATCGTCTTGTTTCATTGGCAAAAAGTTTCTTTAACCTTCTCAATTCAAGAACAAATGCATTGTTTTTAAGAAAAAAATACTTATCTAGATTTAGATTTTTTTTTTCTAGTGTGGTTATTCTTTTAGCAAATTAAAATGTTATACTCTTTATTTTCCAGTTAACGATTTGATTACCAAACTAGATAATTTCAATAATTGATTAATCACGATTCATCCGATTAATCCTTTCAGCATTGATCTGTACTTTTATTTTAATAATACTCATTAAGTAAAATTTTCATCAATCCAAATGACATATTTTCAAATAGATCTTATTGTTATAATTAAGGTGCTTTCTACCTCAGTAATGTTATGGGTAATGAGCACAAATGAATAAAAAAGGGGATAAAAACATATTTTCTGCTACATACTAGAACTGTGTGTGACAAAAGAAGGCAAAGGAATTAATTTAGCTGCTGCTTCTCTGTCGTAAGAGAAGCAGCTGAAAGCAAGCGATGCATTATTAATGTGGGAGTTTCTATGTTTACAGGTAGCCAAAATACAGTAGGGTCTTAGGAGGGTGAGAGCTTTTATTTTCTGTCTGTGTCTACAGCTTCCAGTGGCCGGCAAATATCAGAGAAAAAGGAAAGACAAAACTTAGCAGCTGAACTGAAATTCTGTAACCTTCCTAATCAGCTAGACAATAGGTCAACCTCAGAAAGCACATTCATCGGAGCTTATATAGTTAATCTTTTGTTTTCCTAGTATCCTTTAGAGTTACACGAAATCCAAAAAGGGACTGAGTTGTCACGCAAATGTCAGTTTGTAGGTTAAAGCTAAGCAGAACTTCTGAAAGAATACCTTTGTTATTGCTTGAGTTTGTAGAACAAGATAGAATTTAATTTTGAACCCTAAGCCAATTACTGTTTTTGTTGAGTAACAATGACAAGGTACCATAAAAGGTACCTGTCAGGTTCAAAAAGAAACCTTTACCATTTTATATATATGATATTTTTTATTTTACTGTTAAATGTTTAAGAGGGTAGTTTTGTGTTATATTAAAAGTTTAAATCCAGTGTTAACTTTGCTGCAGTAAAATGCATCAGTTATGTTTGCAGGTGAAGGTTCTCAGTCATCCAGGTCATGGTCGGTCCAAAAAAAAAAGAAAATGTTAAACAATCTACTGGACTTTGTTTCCAAGTTTGAAGATGTTTCGCTTCCCATCCAGGAAGCTTTTTCAATTCAAAATGTCAGGAATAGCATTGAGTCAGAGGTTTTATACAGTAGCCCAACAAAGCCTTGCTTTTTTTTTTTTAAACATGCAAATTGAAACAGACGAAGGGGTCCAACCATTTGGAATGGGGGCGGTTACTTCTTTTGTTATCCTGCATTGCCCCATGCCCATCCAAGTGTCTGTAAGGGGGGTTGATAGAGGGGATTGTTGACCTGGCTGAATAGACGAGGTCCTCCGCTCTCCTGTACAGGAGCTCAGACTGTGATTATAGGAATGATAGGATGAAGGATTTAACTCAATTGCTGTATTGTAGATTTTTAAAAGCGGAAATCTCTGTTTAAGGTTAGTTATTCTCTCTTAACATAGATGCCTTTCTTTCTCTCAAACCACCTGTCTTCTTCTTTGTCCAGAATGTGAACATTCTGGTCCTCAAAAGAATGTCCTTTGTCCAAAGGCTGGAGATGTACATCATCAGTTATGTTGGTAATATTTACTTTATGGATCCCTGCCCCCCCTTTTCTTAACAGATTTTTTTAGGTCCTCTAAGATTTGCAGACATTTTTCTCTGTAAATATTGTCTACATCGTACCAAATCAGATTCAGATCTGGTCTTTTTTTTCTCAGCTGTGGGTTTGCTGTAATGGATGAACTTTTTCCGTTTGTCAGATGGCTATTTGACTATTTAACCATGCTCCAGTGGACTTGTGCTTTACTTTGATGCAACTTTACAAAGCTAAGCTCATCAGACAGATTTTTTGTTGAGAAAAGCTCTTTTGGACAAAATATCGCATGCTTCTGGAGCCTTATTCTAGTTGTATTTTCTTGAAGACTAAGTCTAGTTTTTGGATGCATTTGATGAGTTATCCACTCCTGGGAGTATCGGCAGATATATGTTATGTTTTTTTTGTTTCCATTTTTAAATAATGCTCCTCTTCTCATTTTCAAAGAATGGATTTTAATTGTATACAATCTGTGCTCATTTATTTCCTCTTGGACTTGTGTCTTTGCTCTTCTGTATGGTCAAGAGCAGTTTCTGCTTTCCTGCTTTTAAAGAGGTTGTCGCAAAAGTTAATGATCAGTTATTCAAGTGAAACTGTCCTCTGTCCCACTTGGACTGATGCTGCCAGAGCTGTTAAAGACTCAGTTGCAGATGCAGATGAGATACTGGAGCAAAAATCTAAGTCGTTGCAAAATTAGAGAATACGGGTTAACATTTCAAAGGACTCCTTAGACTACCGTAAGTTTCCGAAATAGCTCCATATTGGTCTGTATGTTTCATTCATGTATTCTGAACATATTGCTGATATATTTGACTATTTGGATAGACTCTTAACTGTCCATTAAGTGGTTTAGAGGCTGACGTATTCAGATAATTGATTAATTTTCTGATATGGTGTCGCCCCAGGGCGTCCAAGTGATATTTCATTTCGGGGCCCGCTATTTCTGCCAATTACATGGATTTCTGGAATCGACAGTCAGATGATCCGAAAAATTCACGCATCTACAATCTTCTCACAAACTGATATACATATTTAATTCCGGTTATTCTAACTGACAGCTGATGAAAACCCCAAATTTAGTTTCTCAGAAAACTAGAATATTAAGAAAAAGTTCAATATTGAAGACATCTGGTGCCCCATTTTTATCCTTAATTCACTTCCAACACCTTTAACTGGTCCCTCAGTTTAAGATGTGTATGGAGCTGACTGCTGAGCTGACAGTTGTCCTAAAGATGGCAACTGACACCGTGCACAAAGAGGGCAAGACACAAACGGTCATCTCTAAACGGTCAGCTCTTTGTCCAAGCACAGTAATAGAGAGGGAAGGAAAGGATGTGGTAAAAGTCATGGGGAAAACCCAACAGTGGAGATGATTGGGAAACCGATCCTTTCAAAATGGTCAAAGGTTCACAGAGAGTGGAGTGCCACTGAAGTCAGTGCTTCAAGGGTAACCATGCACTGATGAATGATAATAGATATAAATAATTGAAGTTGATCTCACATTGGAGAAATTTACCTCTGAATTTTGCCCATCGCCTCAGGGAGCAGTGGGCTGCCATCGTGGGGCACCCGGGGAGGAATTGGGGTTAAGGGTCTTGCTCAGAAAAACAGAGTGGCAGTCTGTGGGAGACATAGACTGGACGGCTGCTGGGTGGTCCAACATTATTTTCTCTAATTAAAGTGAATTTTGCATTTCCTTTAGAATATAGGGTTCCAGAGTCTGGAGGAAGCGAGGAGACACAGTGTAATGTTTCCACAGTCAGTGATGGTTTGAGGCGGCATGTTATCTGCTAGTGTTGGTCCATTGTCAACCCAGCCGTCTACCAGGAAGTTATTGACCACTTCACCTCACTTAGAGGGGAGTGATGGCCTAGTGGTTAGGGCTTAGGGCTTGGAATCCTGAGGTTGTTCGTTTGAGCCCTACTCGTACAGACTGCCAGTCTGGGTGAATACATACTCCACACCACAGCCATGGTGAACAGGTGCTGCACTGAATGGCTCCTAAACAAATGGAGAAGTCTCTCTAAAGTCTGTAAAAGTAGGAGGGACATAGAGGGGAGACAGGAAGTGGAAACAGGTGTTGACATGGAAACAGGTGTTGAGATGGAAACAGGTGTTGTAATGGTGAGTGGTGGCCTAGTGGTTAGGGCATAGAGCTTGGAATCCATAGGTTCTGAGTTCAAGCTTCAGTCCTACAAACTGCCACTCTGGGTCTCTGAGTAAAACCCTTAACCCCATTTTTGCTCCCCATGATGGCAGCCCACTGCTCCAAAATTTTGAGAGGATGGGTTAAATGCAGAGGTAAATTTCTCCAGTGGTGAGATCAATAAAGCTTCCTTATTATTGTTATACTTCATGCTTCCTGCTGCTGACCAGCTTTATAGAGATACAGATTTCATTTTCCAGAAAGACTTTGTACGTAGCACCAAAGCTACCAGTACCTGGTTTAAGAACCAGATTCTTACTTAACCAGCAAACTAACCTGACCTTAACACCATGGGAAATCAATGAGGTATTGTGAAGAGGAAGATATATTACATCAGAGCTAGCAATATAGAAGAACTTAAGGAATGGTTGACTCCATGCCACTCCGCATCGCTGCAGTAATCCATACAAAACAAGCACCAACTAAGTAATCAGTGCTGTATATTTTCACTTTTTATGTTCATTTTTTCAGTTGGCCAACATCTGTAGAAATGTATTACAGTATTGGTTTTAAGTAATATTCTAATTTGCTTGGATACAGAATCTGTTTTTTTTTATTAGTTGTCAATTTAATAATCTGAATAAAAAAATAAATACTTGAATATAACTGTCTTTATGTAATAAATAAATAAATATAATATGTAATTTTTATTTTTTTATTGGAATTGTTTAAATTATCATTATCATTATACTCAAACTATAATACCATTTTCCAGTGTTGCGAAAAGTATAAAAAAATTACTAGTATGATATTTACACTGACTGTCTTGGATTTTATAATTTTTATAATACATTGTAATCTACAAAGCGTGGCATCTTTAAATAATCAATATAATGTCTCAAAAATCAAGCAAATACTTAAATGTTGTGAAAGTTTAACCAGATAAATTTAAAGTGAAATCATTAGTCTTTAATAAGTGTAAATATATGTAACAGCATGCAATATCATGATAAAATGTATATTAAGAAATGAAAACTTTTCATATTAATCATTGCGTGTGTGTCAGCATGATCATAAATAAAAAACATCTTGGGCCTCTTTGTTACTCTGGAGCCCTAAGCAGACCTTTAGTTTGCTATTCATCGGGTTGGCTCGGTTTAGCAACATGGGTTACATATAAAACAAAATGCTTTGAGATAAGTAATAAGGGAAATAAGTAATAAGTGGAAATGTGTCCCTTTATGGTCATGTTTTCAGTGTGTATTGATATATGTGCAACATGAACACAAGCTGGTAAAGGCGCAGCAGTTAAACAGGTCAGAGCCAAGCAGGATGTAAGCCTGTAGGTTCTCCTGTACTGTTGGGGGGGGTCCTTAAGGAAGGATGAGGAAATGAGAACAGTTAACGTCGGGTCTAAGAAGAGAATGTAGCTGGAGGAGAAAGGATGTGTCTGCTGTTATAGGACTGCCTCATGTGTTTGAGCAGAGGAGATGGATTTAATGCAATGGTCCTCTCTCCTTTCCCTCTGTATTGATTCCTCTGACATGCAGCCTCATAATAGTGCCTAACACACAGAAAACAGAGAATAGCGAGCTAACTGCAGCCGACAGATAGACACTGTGTAACAACAACCTAAACTACTGTGCCGTTAATGGCTTTTGCGATTAGTGTTTTACACCTCTGTAAGTCTGTTGGTTTGTCTCCAACAAAAGTCTTTTTGATTTCGACTTTTTACCTAAAAGAGTCAATTTACAGAGTTAATGTGAAATACAAAAAAAACAAAGGAAAACAAAAGTCAGAAGAGGTTTGCTGTATCACCTATTGTTACTATGTTTAAACATACACACCGTTTCACCCTTGCCTCTTTTTTGCCCTCACACTTCGAATTGTTGTAAAAACAGCATCAATAATTAATGATCCAATTAATAGTTTACACTAGTTTTTATTGAGCTGTCAGAATGATGGAAAGCCTGGAGTCGGTGAACTCCAGCCATCGCCTGCGCTCTGCCTTCCACCTGAATCAGCACTTTGAGGGAGCCTCGGAGCCGGGGCGAAACAGCAGGGCTGGGCATGCAGTGCTGATGCGCATAATTTATGGCTTTGATGAGTTTCCTGCTCTCTGAAAAACCACACTGTGCGTTGGTGGGGATCGATGCCCCACTGTGGTGTGGCACTGTTAATAAAGCTTCTGGGAAGGAATGGTGTTTGTAAATGCTGGATGCAAAGTGAGGGGTTGAGTTGGGGAGAAGCATGCCCACGCAGACACGCACAGAAGCAGACAGGCAGGCTCTGATGCAGACGGGCAGGCTCATTGATTGAGGGAACAGAGACAAGACGTTGAACCAGGATTTCAGCAGGACTTTAAACTGGTCTCCTCCTATGGCCAGGCTTACGGGAATAAAACTGAGCTTCTCCGTGATCCAAGCCAAAACCCTGAGGGCTCCGCAGAGAAGGACCGGGACACCATCAGAAGACAAGACTGACAGGAAAACCCTCTCAATCCACTGGCCAACAGGACACGAACCTTGGAACTACAGCGAAAACGACCAAACAAAACACACAACGCAAAACAATGATATGGCCTTGATAGCTGGGCTGGACTGAATATAAAGCAGAACCTACTGGTGGATGAGATCAGAGATGATTAGGAACTGGGCAAAACTACGCAGGTGAATGAAATTAGTAATTAAGGCCAGCTATCAGAGCAGATCATGACAACTAGTAGATATACACATATTATAAATGTAAAAGTTGTGTTCAGCTATAAATGAAAGCCAAAAGCCATAAAGCATGTTGCTGCTGCTTTCAGAACACATTGATAGCTGTATTGAAACATTTATTAATGCTAACTTCATTTCACTAACTTTTAACACTTTGCTACACTTTGATAATGTCACTAGCTGCAACTAGGAACAAAACTCTACTGCTTTAAGAGGCGGGATTTCCTGAAAAACAGCTAATCACAGGCAACATATTTTCTTAGATTGGTTTGTTTGTTAAAGGGACAAATGTTGACACGAGTGCTGAGAAACATGTCCATATGCGAGTAGGAGAGAATCTACAGGAGCAAAAGAAAGCAAGAGAACGCAGAGAATGAGCATGGACTAGTTCACTACCATGTACTAGTGACATATTAGGGGCCTTTGGGATAGAATCTGTACGCATAAATCAAACTCAAACCGTACATGGAGAGTAGTTCATTCAGGTTGTTTAGGTGTGTGTTTTAAATAAAACAGCTTGTATGAGTATTGTTTTACGCATCATATCACACTGGTTCAGAGGTCTTATGTCATTTAGGGCCATAGTTTAGAAATCTTGTAGCAAGGCTTGGGAGTGGTAGTAAATGGTAAGGCTTTTGGGAGTGGTAGTGAATGCTTATTTTCTCTTTCATTTAACGAAGAACTAGTACATGTACATGATTGCTGTACTTAAGGGTATAGAGGACAATGTTTTATTCCCAGGTGGATCATCTAAATAAGTGGTTCTCGTAGTTGTCAATCATTCTGGTGATATGTTTACGTAATGCTGTCCTACGTGCTCGTCCTCTTAGCTATATTTTTCTGCATTTAGGCACTTTCAGGCTTATATCTATGGTGAGCTAAGGTTTCAAACAGTCACTGAAACTCACCTTTCTCCTCACAGTTCTTTAAAAATGGCAGAGGGTCGTAAGAGAAAAAGTGTCTAGGAAGTGTATGAGAAGAAAACAAAGGCCTCAGAAGAGGCAGATAAAATGCTTGGGAAGGAGAGCTCTCCATCTTTGACTAATAACAAAGATGGCGCAGGTACAGCATGGTGGAGGAGGAGTTACATGAGCAAAAACAAAAATGTGTGATCATCTGTCAGTCAGTTAACTGAATTCTCTATAAACTCCACTATATAGTCCCCGCTGTATGTGGAAACAGTAAGCTTGTATGAGCTATGAGGACAGCATATTTTAAACAGGGCATGCACTAAGAGAAATGGGCTGGTGCACGCTCTTGCACGCACATTTTATTTGAAGGTGGAGAGGGCGCGTCTTTTAAATCATTGTGAAAATCTTCCACAATACCTTTAAGTACATATTTTGAGTTTACTTTACTTGAGTTATTTTTTTTGGGTGGGAGTGCTTAGAACGTTCACTTCACTACATTTCAAAGTCAGATATTGTACTTTCTACTTCACCACATCTTTAGTTACTGGTTCCTTTTCGATCAGCTTAGCTTTGTAATCCCTGTTGCTGTTTTTCTTTCTTGAAATGCAGTTGGCCACATTATGTTTTCACAAAGTTCATCCTTAAGAACAGGTATCCTGGATGTTTTTCATGTTTTTCAGCACAACTGGGTCAAATAGTAGCTCATTAGCAGGCATTTGACATGCTGAGGGGGTAATTACTCCGAGGAGAAGAATTAAACATGGAAGAAAGCAGCCCTTGGGACTGAATTTGGACACCACTGTTTTAGAGATTTGCTTGACGTCCCACAAATGTGAGAAACTCAGAACAGTTATTATTTGTGGTTAATATATGTATATTCTTAAGGTGTTATGTGTTGCCATGTGAACAGGTTTTTCAGTAGGATGAGATCTCAAAGCAGAGTTGTGGTTTCTTTGTGAATCTATATTCAACCTAAGACCTCTATTCTATAGTGAAAGTGTGAGCAGAATTAAAACACTTCCGTTTTCTTTTTGGTGTGTTTTTAAATGGAAAATAATAATCAAAATAGCCACCCTTTTTTTGTGGCATTTTTATTCTTTTCACAGATGGTTCAGAATTTGTAGTAGAGCGGTTCTTCTGAAAGTTGCAAGGTTCTGTAAAATTAGACAAAAATGTACTGATTTTAGAACATTAAATTTGTACTTTTGAATACTGAAGTACTTTTAATTGAACATACTTCTGAATACTTACATATTTTCAAAAGTGAGTACTTCAGTACTTTCACTTGCAGTTGAGTAAAATTTGATCTTTACATAAGTACTATAGCTATGGAAGCTGAGAGTGGTCATAGTCAACTTTTTTTTTTTTCCTTTGCTTTCTTGAGATAATGACATAACTATATCGTCATGATGGTTGAGCAATTAATTGTTATCACGAGAAAACAGTTATTGATTTCTTGACATAACAAGATTATTAACCTGCATGACTTATAATTTACTCTATGAGTTATTATTTGCATCTATGCCTGCGGGGCCTGTAGTTGTGTGGTCGTAGTGCCGCGTGGGTGCAAATAATCAGTTTCTTAGTTTCCTATTTCTTTTCACTCATTGTCAGGTTGTGGGGGATGATTGGATTTCATGGAATACAGTGTGTAAACTGTGTTTTTATAAAAATCTTTAATCTGGACTAATTTTAGGGGTTAATGCCTCTTATACCTGTTACAGGCATAAAGCCGGGACTGTTTAGAAAACACCCGGTGACAGAACAACGGCTCTAAGGTGCCAGAGGCATAGGTGTAATTGCTTATGAATCAGAATTGGAAGCAAATCATCAAACCAACGTCGTCTAGTTACCTAAGAGTTCAACACAGGATTATTTAAAGAATTAAACATAGGCTGCAATGACCTATAGTTATAAATCCTCTCCCGCTTTGTGGTATTGAAGGAGGTAATCAGTTTTAACACATTACCAATCACCTCGTTATAACGAGAAAACGGCTTTTGTTATCTTTAGATAATGAGAAAATTAACTCATTTTTTTATCGATAAAACCACTGTGTAATTACCTGAGGGACACGACCGCCCTCGGCTTCTGTAATATCTGAATACTTCTCCCACCACTGTTCAGAAACTTTAAGCAGTGCTGTTGTTTAAAACTTAAGCACCAGTAGAGAAAGTCTTTTTTTTTTCCTTAATAAAAAAAATAAAAATGTTTTAAAAAGAACGGGATATCTCAGAATAATAGAAAATAATCTAATATGCAAATCTAGGCTTTTAAATTGAATTTCCACCAATTTAAACAATAAAAAAGTCCCATGTCTCTATTTACAGTAGCTCTCTAGTGTCCACTTGTAATGTGGGGTTTTGTATAATTTAATACAGGAGCTCTTAATTGTCTGCAGGTATGCTGAGTAAGAGTTAAGAACTTTCATGAATCATGCATTAGTTATTAGTACCTGAGCACCAGCAGTGTTTTACAGGAAACCTAGAAGTTGCATGTTCACACTATCTGAGTTTGGGCAGTGTGTGGAAGTGTGTCTGTGTGAATGTGCGTATCTGTGTGTGTGTGTGAGATATGTGAATATTTGGATGTCTTGTCGAAGTGATGTTCATGTAATCTATGTGCTCGTCTATGTCCGGTTTGTGGTGTCCTCACTTGTCCCTCTTGCTGTCCTCTCTCGTGTATTCGCGCCCTCCCCCCAAACCCTGCCCCCTCACATTACAGGAGATTTGGATGGCCATTGGTGGGACCATGCGTCATGGCATAGCAGCGAGGCCTCCCCAATGTCTTTGGTGAGACATGTGGAGCCCTGCCCTGACCCTCCCTCCCTCCTTCCCTCCCCACGTCCTGTCCTTTAATCCCATCTCCCTGTCTCTCTTTCTCTGTTTCTCTTTGTCTTTACTGTCCCATGCCCCCCGATCTCCCCGAGTCCTTTGTCATTTCATGTTTCCTTTGTTTTATTTACACCTTTGCATGTTGTTTTTTCTGTTTTCTTTCTGTTTTTATCCCACGCCTGTAGGGGAGAGTCAAAGGGGAAAAAGAAAAACTATTGAGCAGGCATTTATATCCGAGCCGACACACACCTTATCTGAGAGGCAAAAGAAAATGGTGCGCTTTGGGGGACACTCATTTGAAGAGGACTTGGCGTGGTGTGAACCACAGGTTAAAGACTCGGGAGTTGATACGTGCAGTAGCACTACCCTAAACGAGGAGCATAGCCATAGTGAGAAGGTACTGAGAAAATCTAGCCTGCATTTTGTGATTCTTCTTATTATTGTTTATTTTATTTTTTGTTTTTACCCATTCAATATTTGTTTACTTCCTCTCACCAACTTAAATCCGAATAGAAGTTAATTCTGAATTTTTATTTGTCTAGATTAATTTGGTTTCTTTTTTTATTTGATCATTTTTGCTAAAAACAAACAACATTTTGGGATTTCTCTTTTTTTGCTTGCCACCTGTACTTGCTGTTTTGCCCTCCTAATGAAGACACACATGTCACAATAGTTTGTAAAGCCCCTGTCACAGCTTGACGATTTAGACCAGCATATGCATGACGTACAAAAAATCAGTCAAATACTCTAGCGTTGATTAGATAAGTTATAAGTTCTGAGCACCCTGAAGCACGCTGGAGTACGCTGAAATGCGCTGTCACACGTTGACGCGCAGCAAGTGTTCCAGCGTATGCCATACCTGGGGCATAAGTTACAGGTAAGTTATTTGATTGTAAGTTTCTCATAAGTCGTGACGTCTAGCTTATCCAAAACCTATCAGTAACTTGTGAATAACTTATGCGTAACTTATTAAGAACTTATCAGCAATGCATATCAACGTATCTGACGTGTTCCAGGCAACCGCTAAATGTGTTTCTAGCTTAAAGCTACTATATAATGGCGTATTGGCAGCGTTTCGGTATATACGGGGGTTCACAGGAGGAAACGATCTGTTCTCCTCCAGACTTCTTCCCCCTCATAGGGTGAGCATGAAGGTGAGTGTGATGGATCCTCCCTGCGTTCACGACCAACACACTTACAGTAAACAGCTAGCTTCGTGAGACCATCCTGATCTCGCGAGCTTTCAAGATTTCACCCGCTAATCAGTCTGGAGACTCTCTGTTGAAGAAAATTTGGAGCCGTTCACCAAACGAACGTCCAATCAGCGTTGGCTTTGAGGCGGGTTGAGGTGTGACGCAACGAGAAGCGCGACAGTTCAGTCTAAAGAACATGGCGGCTTCAGCCGATAAAACTAGCGTTAGCGTGGCTATCGAGCAAGTTTTATCGGAATTACAGAGTATTTCTTCACTGAAAGAAAAGCAAAACACTGCTCTGGAGGCTTTTCTCAAAGGAAAAGATGTTTCGGCAAGAGTTTGATCTATCAATTGGCTCCTCTTCGTCGTCGCTCTGTTAGTACGTCATATCCTTCGTTGATCTGATTGGTTTATTTGGCCAGTCTATCACCAACATAGGCCAATCAGCTAACCAGTATTTTCGCCCCTTCCCAAAATTACTTCTACGGGAGGTTTCCAGATGGATATGCGGAGCTAATCCATCTGGCGGAGTCAGGTTAGTAAACAGCAGCTATGTTAAGATCGCAATCAAAGACGCAGCAATCTTCTTATGGAGACCAGGCACATCGCTGCCCTCCTCAGGCGCATCGCTGCAGCAGCTTTAACTGATGCTTTGTAATTCCCAGGAAATTATGCTTCTTCCTCATTTCCTGGGCATTACGCTGCCGTGCATTATGCATAAGTTAGGTCGTCGTAGGACAGAAGTTCTCGCCTCATTATGAATACGCTATGCATACGCCCAAACTTAAAAAAACCCCAGAGAGTTCAGCATATGCAAGGTTTATTAGATTCTGGGACGTCTGGCTAAATAAGCAGGGTGTGACAGGGCCCTAAATGGTAGCACTGACGCACAACTTCTCTGTTTGTCATGGCACACAGAAATGTAGATCTGTGCTAGTTGCATGCTCGTTCTCCTTTCGTATATTGTGTTTTGTTTTTTGTTTTTTTTGCTCTGCAGCAGTCCTGTTTCGCTCAGTAGGAATACCTTTTACTTAGACCTGTCTTTCTCGCTCTACTTTCCTACCCTACACTACCCAGTCCAGAAAAAAAAAGAAAAAGAAAAACTGTCCCCTGCCTTATTTCGCACTCACTTTAATAGCACATCCCCTCACATACACAAAACTGGAAAGGTTGAATTTGTTTTGCACCAGAAATTTAAACATTTATTTTCTTTTTTCCCTTCCCTTTCCCCCTTTTTTTATTATCTGTGTCTCATGGCTTATGTTTGATCTTCAGTCTTACATCCTTTTTGATTTTTATTCTGGCACCCAGTGGTCTACTTCATTTGCTCCTCTATAATGGGTTGCCTCTCACCCCCCCTTGTGTTGTCTGCTTCCCACTCACTACTCTATCAATGGTGGTGGTCTGTTTGTATGCACTGAAGCCCCGGAGTTACACTCCGATCTTCCTGCTGCTGTTTAAAGTGCTGGTTTGAGGGGGAGTATTAGGGTTGCTTGCTTTACTCTGCATGAGATGCTGCATGAAACTCACTCCAACCTCACACTTGCAGGTTTACACAAGCTCTGAAAATGATTCTCTGACCTCGCCAGAAATTCGATGGCAACATCCTCTTTACAATTGCATACTTCGTTGAGCTAATTAAGAAACGAAAATATCTTTTTAAAGAAGAAAGTAACCATAATAAATCATCAGAGTTTGTGTGAATCATCTTCCCCCAAGTCGAGTCTCCTATTGTACTTCCTTCATGCCCCTTTATACCAGAGACAGTTGTCTTCTTTGCTCTGGTCTGACCTCTTGCAGTGAGTAAGTTGTTAAACAAAAGGTGTGTTGTTGCTCTGACTTTGTAGCACCCAGTGACATGGCAGCCATCCAAAGACGGAGATCGCCTTATTGGTCGTATTTTGCTCAACAAACGTATGAAAGATGGAAGCGTGCCTCGAGACTCAGGAGCTCTACTTGGTCTAAAAGTAAGTTTGTTGTACATGGAAGAGGCTCATTATGGGTCTCCTCACACATTTCTTCTGCTGACCTCTGTAAATACAAAATATAATATAAATAAAGACACAAAAAATATCCAAATTGACTGGCCTTATTTTAAAGAAATATTATTTTGGAGTGAACTTTGTCCTCTTATTGTCACAGCTAAAGACATTTTTTTTGTAAATGGACATCAAACAAAAAGAGCAATCCAGAAATTAAGCTTGGAAAAACTTTTCAATCAAAAAGATATTGTAAGAGTGAAGTTGCTTCTTTCTCAGATTTTATTTTTCTAATCTTTTTCATAATTTATCTTTTCAAAGTTTGGCTTTTCATCTTCTTTTTGTGTCATAGCTGTTTTTCAAATTGATTTTATAGATCAGATTCTTTTCACCGCTGGGGCACAACTTTCCACTGGAGTGAGAAGGAAAGACGTCTTTCTATTTGTCTGTTGGATAATAGAGTTACACCCCCCCCCCCCACACACACCCCAAATAATCTAAAGGAATAAAATTTGAAAATATGAAATCTGTAAAAAAAAAACTTTTGAACAAAACCTTTCATTTGTTCACTGGAAAGCCTTAAAAAAAGCATTGATTTTCATTGATCAGGACATGATTCACTGCATTTTAAAATCTCACTAAGAGATGTTTTTACAGTTCCCCCCAAAAATCTAAAAGAATAACATATGAAAATCTAAAATCTGTAAAAAAAAAAAAAAAAAAAAAGATTTTTTTAATAAAATTCCTAAAGTTAAAATGCTAAGAAAATAGCAACTTTTCTCTCAAAACACTTTCTTGATCGAGTAGTTTTTTATTTTAAGTTTCATTTCTAAATAGCTTTTTGGTTCAAATTTCCATTTACAAAACATGTTCTTTACTTGCAGAAATAATGGAACAAATATCACTCCATAGTTAACTACCATTAAACATTGGCGCTAACTTGCAGGCAGTTTCTTAAATCTCTTTGAGGAATTTTAAATCAGTCATATTGGAGGGTTTTCCAGCATTTTCTCCATGTCTAGTCTGTTGTCTTTTTTTCTATCTCTTTAGAGATGGACTTATGGGTGTGTTTTAGATTGTTTTCCACTTGCATGACATAGGTGGGCTTAAACTTAAGGTTTTACAAATTGATGTATCCTTTAGCAGAGTCCAGAAATCAATCATCAATTATGTGAAGTACCTTAAGTTCTGTAGAAGCAGGGAAGAGGGACCCAGAGCCACCATACTTGGATTTGCTGTGCTTTTTCTACAAGCCCTTAAAACAGATGTTTAGGGATGAACACCTTTAAAATCCTCTCCAATTTTTAATTGGCAGTTAGAATATTCTTCCCAAAAGTGTTGTAGGTCATCAAACTCCTTGTATTTTATTCTTATTTTACCAATGCTGCTAAATTGCTATTGAGTTGCTTTTTATAACCTATAATTTTTGTCTTCTGGTACCCTTTCGTATCATTCTTGTCGAACCTCTTATTATTACATCATGGGCATTAACCTTAACAGAAGTAAGTGAAGCCTGCCTCTGGTGTTTCTCATGGATTTTTTATGATATCCTTGGGGAGTTGGCAAAGCACACTTTGGTTAATTTTGGTAGCCTTTTCATCAAACGGGAGGTTTTATGTGTTGTTTTTTCCCAACTCTAGAAAAAACCTCTCATTTGTTCACCAGAATACAAAAGCCTTTTGTACAAAAATAAAGCATTGTTGGTTTGGTTTCTTGTCTGCTCTTTAATTTCTTTAGATCAGGACATGATTCAATGCTTTATGTTTTTACAAATAAGTTCTAATTAAGTGATTTCTTAATTAGTGATAAGGCTTGGGTCTGGATATGTTGTAGGGTGTGATCCGATAACCTTTACACAAAGGTTGATTATATCGTTTCTCCTTATTTTTAGCTGTGGTCTAAATTTGTTTAATATTCAGAAACATTAAAGTATGAGGGTGGAAAAATAAAACCAGAAGAAATATTCTGTAAGCACTGTGACTCTAAACATAAACAGTCCAGTTTTTACTTGACCTTCATGAAATGTCTGTTGTATCATAGTTTCTTACAAACAATTGAAGTACCATGTAGAAAAACACTAGGCAGCTAAATTCCTCCATTTTTTCTTGATTAATAATTTAGAATATTTAAAGTATAAGGTCAGAGTTCAGCCAATACTCATACAAGCAGTTGTATTTAAAACACTGACTTGTAAACTTTTTTTTTTCACGCATATTTTCAATGTTCTATGCGTGCAGATTCATTACATTGAAGCCCCCAATATAGTATATCACATGCATGAGTTCCTCCTCCTTCTCTGCACTCATCACTTCTTTTTCATGCATCTGTAGATTCTCCTTTGCTTGTGTGTGGAACTCATGACAACTTTGGTCAATTTGAGGGCGGAACCAACCTCAGAAAGTTATTGACAGTTTCCTTTTTCCTCTAGAAACAATACTGTTGTATTAGCAGATGCGGTTGCTAGGTATTTTAGCAAAGCATCTTTAGTCTAATAGTTGTTCTGTTCATGATTAGAATCCTGACTTTCGATCATTAATTGCTTATAAATAAAATTCTAACACAAAACATGCTTCACAGTAGATGCAAACTGATTGTAAATCAGGATTTATACAGAAATGAGTAACTCTGATTTAATGCTTTTTAATGCTCTTGTAAAGCTCTTAGCAATATTTTTAATGGCATCAACAAGAACCCATGTATATACATATATTTATACATATATATATATATATATATATATATATACGTGTATATATATATATATATATATATATATATATATATATATATATATATATATATATGTACATATATATGTATATATATATATATATATATATATATATATATGTACATATATATGTATATATATATATATATATATATATATATATATATATATATATATATATATATATATATATATATATATATATATATATATATATATATATATAATATATGTATATATATATATATATATATATATATATATGTGTATATATATATATATGTGTATATATATCTATATGTGTATATATATCTATATGTATATATATATATATATATTTATGTACATATATCTATATGTATATATATATATATATGTACATATATATGTATATATACATATATGTATATATATAACTTAATAACTTAATAATAACAAATAATATGTATATATATATTCATATATATATATATAGATATGCATATGTGTATATATATATATAACTATATGTATATATTCATCTATATATATACATATGTGTATGTATATATATATATATATATATATATATATATATATATATATATATATATATACGTATATATACGTATATAAGTTCATTAATTCATTCCTGCAAAATGTACATAGTTTGCTAAAACACACCACTTTTGAAGTATTATTAACGGGAATTAAGATAATCATTTTTGATAATTGCTAAAAGCATGTTTCATGAAAGTAGTTATGCCACTGGGGATGTTGCAGTCTTTTGCTACTGTTGCACAAAGCCTGCCATGAGGAGAGATAACCTAAAGCAGCAAGATGGGGAAAAATCATTACTGATTGAATGAACCTCCTGAAATGGCATGTTTGTGTCTGCTCAGTGCTTCTGTGCATTTCTGTCCGCTCAGCAGCTGCAGCCAACCAGCTCAACAATCCAGCCGGCCATCCGTCAGGCTGCCAGCCTCACCTTCACTGACCATCTTTCTCTCATCTCCTCTGCAAGCATTCCCTTTGAGCTCCTGTGTGTTACATAAAGCCATTTCATTTAGTGGACTTCTCTAAGCTTCTTTGTATGTTGGTATTCAGCTGCCATTAAATGGGATTTTTATTTTGTATGATGCCAGTGTAAGCTGAGTGCAGGGGTGTACAGTGCAGCCTTAGCCCACGGCTGTTACAGGACGACAGAGCTGTGCTAAAGTGCATGCCTGGGGACTGAAGCAGAAGCCACAGACTGCTTTTTTAGAAGCTATAAGTCCACTTTTATTAATAAATTTCCATTATGCATTAGCTATATATCTTTTATGGTCTTCCTAAAGTACTTGCATCAACCAAACAGCTAAAAATATATATATTTAACTCTATTCAACCTCCAAAAAACCGTGCTGCATGTTTATAATGCTGATCCAGTGCTCAATGTTTACTTTTACAGGTAGTTGGAGGCAAGATGACAGAATCTGGGAGGCTTTGTGCTTTTATCACTAAAGTCAGGAAAGGAAGTCTTGCGGACACAGTTGGACACCTCAGGCCGGGTATCACAAACACCTCAAGACTAACCTCACTCCTCATCCATAGTTTATAATGCTTTGCCATTTGTTTAAACCGATTACTTCATACTGTGTTTTTGCAGGTGACCAGGTTCTGGAGTGGAACGGCCGGATTTTACAAGGAGCTACATTCAAAGAAGTTTACAATATCATATTAGAATCCAAGCCTGAGCCTCAGGTAGAGCTGGTGGTCTCACGGCCCATAGGGTGAGTATATAGAATCACTCCTCTAACACCTGCCACGACCAAACTGTGACTGTCCCACGTGAATCCAGACAGTGCTAAATGCAGACATGGAAAATGTTTCAAGGATACTTTTACCTGAAACACCTTTATTTATAATAGATTAGCTGTCTGAACACAATATGTCCTGAGACACCCTGAAAGACCAAACACTGACACTAATCCCATCATCCCCTGGTGCAGCAGGGTGTCTTGATCTTGGGTTTCTCCGTGAGACATTTGTTAAAACTAATGCTTTGCAACAAGAAGGCCCTTTCTGCATGAAACTTGCAGTTTTCCCCTTTGCATGCATGGCCACTCTCCAAAACCTGTTATAGGGTGTATATCATAAATGATTTTGCTTTTAGCCTTCTTATAATAATATTCCGTCATCAAAGTCATGCACCAAGTGGTATTTCTGTTGATTCACGATTCTCTGTGTAATCTCCATGAGCTCTGATGTCTGAGCAATAGCTCCTCCTTATCCTGCAAAAATTAACCCTGGAGGATTTTTGATCTAAGAATTACGACAGAGTATGAGGGCCAGGCTAGAGATTTTCATTTGTCTTCTATTCTGAAAATAAAGTCATAGCGTTACGAGAATAAAGTCGTAACATTATGAGAATAAATGTTGCCAAACAGCAACCTGAGTCCACTTTGACATTCTGCCCAATTTGTTGCTGGTGCTAAAAGATTTCTTTTCTGTCAAACCAGAGACAAAGTATAACTTCACATGATTGTCGAAATTCCTAATTTTAGGAAAGACAGTGCTTCTTGTAGTAGTTGTCATAAAATACAACTTGTTTTTCGTAATTGTAGGACTTTAGTCTCGTAATTTTACGACTTTATTCTCATTATTTCTCTTTGAGCAGTTTGGGTTGCCGACCTCTGGTCTAACGCCTCTCTCACCAACTGGTAACTTTTTTAACACAATGCTCGACATAAAAGAATAAAATGCTTAACTGTATCTGCAAATTGATAAGAAATGTAAATGTCTAAATTAAACATAAGTTTATTCATCCTAGTTTTCCTAGTTTTAAAAAGTAAAGCTAATTCTAGCTAAGCATATACGTAATATGTAAGGTTCAGAAAGAGCCGTCAAACCACTCTAAGGATGGATCCTGGTTTGTATAACTTCATGTTATCATGCTGAGATGCGTTTTGCTCTTTTATATGGAAAAAAAAAGCCTTTTCAGGCTGTGTCAGAACTTCCACCCTGACCCCTATAGAAGAATAGAATTCAACCTTATTGTCAATATACTGTCACAAGTACAAAGCAACGAAATTCACTCTCTGCATTAAATCCATTCCCTTTGGGAGCAGTGGGCTGCCGTTGTGCGGCGCCCGGGGAGCAGTGTGGAATCAAGGGTCTTGCTCAGGGACACAGAGTGGCAATCCGTGGGAGTTGGGCTTGAACTCAGAACCTCTGGGACCTAACGCAATACCCTTACCATTCAGAAAAGCTGGTCAAGTAATCTTCCTTATCAGCCTGTTCATTTCAATCATCAACAATTTATTTCTTTATTTTTTCAGAGATGTTCCAAGGATACCTGACAGCACACATGCACAATTGGAATCAAGTGAGTATTCTCATAATCTGTTGGAAAGTGATATTGTTATAGTATTTGAATGTCTGTAAAGACCTTGATTAAGTTGTTGTGCTTTAACTAAGTGGTTATTTTTTTGAATTGCAGTATAACATAAAAGAAATTTAAATACTTAATAGTTCAATATAAGATAGCCAAGAGGTGGGTGTGGTACTGGGGGATGCATATACCTAATAAGCAGATGAATATGGCTTGAGCTAAAAGTGCTCTTTTTGAGATATTTGCCTAAATCAAACTGTGAATGTAAAAAAAATTAATTGGTTCAATAGACCAATCAGATTCAGTTTCTGTGGCACAAATCATCCTAACAAATGGATCTTCTATTATGTCTTCAGTACAGGAGCTAAAACAGAATCCAGGACAAGTTCTGCAGGTGTTCTGGTTCCTTTTGGCTGCTGCCTGGAACCGCACGTTCTCTTTAACAAACCTTCTCAGGAGCTCAGATCATTTTTTGGGCTGTTTTTCTCCTCTGCTGAGCTTTAGCAACAGGAAGCAGAACACAATCTGACAAAAGCTGATAGAAATCTTCCCCTAAACAGCCCTGCTGTAGAGACAGGACCCTTTTTGGATGGTAGCTTTGTGGACTATGGATTCCACTGTTTCAATATACCAAGCTTTCGAACTGATCTAATTTTCTTACTTTTTGGTTAAATTTAAATAGCACAAAGGTGTTTCTGTATTTTTGTTCATAAATATAGCATTTAAACTCTTGACACAGCCAGTCTTGCAGCATTACCATTTATATACAACAATAAAATCTGCTAATTTTAAAGATTTGTGACTAACAGACACCAACAGCGATTCATAAGCGGATTTAACAGAATGAATCCTGTCATTTTTCAAAATAAAACACCATTTGGACTCGAAAAATAAATCCGTCAGAAAATGTGGACTTCTTTTTGTACTAATCTTTGATGTCTTTAATGTCAGCCCATGGGTTTTAAAGTGTAACAGCTTTAAAGCAATGTCATTTTGATGACGTATCAGTTTTTTTTATTGCATTCTGAACTGCATTATTTGGTAGGATATCAATGTCCGAAGAAGATAAAACCAACATGGGTTGATTTAAAGTTCGGGGAAGTAAATTTTTTTGAGAAGAGACCTTCAGGATCCCACTGTAAAAATGGGCCATGATATGCCTCAAAGATGCTTCTGCCACTTTCTTCTTCCTTTAGCTTTTTAACCTTACAAGTGAAAAAGAATTGTGACATTCAGTGTATCTGTCTTGGCTCTCTTCCTAATAACTTCGGATTAAACCAAATCATTAATTATGAAGTCAACACAATCCTTTCCAACTGTGCTTCTATTGTCTTATAGGTTCAAGCTCTTTTGAGTCTCAAAAGATGGATCGGCCCTCAATCTCTGTCACATCCCCGATGAGTCCCAGTTTGCTGCGGGACGCCCCACAGTACCTGTCAGGACAGCTCTCAGTAAGTGACATCAACTTTGAACATGCAGCAAAGCAGGAAAACTGAATTATTAAAACATTTTGAATTGGGTTAATGGTTGTTATAAACGGGGCATTCAACATGAAACTATTCATCACCTTAAATAAGTATTTATGCTCCTAACTATTTTCCAAAATGTTTTGGATTGTTTGTTCACTAATCCTATCAAACAAACCTGAAGTCTTAAAATAATATTCTAGCAGTACAGCACACTTTTATTAATTAGCTGACCTTTGAAGGCAAATGTCTTGAATAGATTCTGTTCAAGGGTCTCAATTTAAAATAGTTGAAACAAACGCGACAGTAATGAGTTTTCTGTAAAAACTGGAAAGTTATTAATTTTTTTTGTTTTGTTTCACATTTAATCTTTCTTGTTGGTCCCACATAAAATCCCAATAAATTACATTGAAATTTGTGACTGAAATATGAGAAATGTGGACAGGAGCAAGAGGCAAACAATGGCTCAGTGTCTTAGTTCAGACAATTTTCATGTGTCCTGTGCTTTGCTTTCATTAGTCAGTCTGATGCATTTTGCCAATCAAGTCCAGGACTCTGGATCAGATTTCCAACTGTATTGTTCTTTATCTTGTATACAAATTTTGGTGTAGAAATAGGTAAAGAGATATAATAAAGCCATGAAGAAATTAACTCTCCAATTAATACTGTTTCTGAAAAGAGAAAAATATCTCTATTACACGCATTGCTCCAAATGTATCTATTCAAAAGAAAGATATTTTGGCAAAATATGTCTCTAACCAAATGTTTTTCTTTTTCTTTTGTAAATCATAGTACTTTTATAGTACTTATTGAGGCTCACACTCAACTGTGCAATACAAATATGTCATGTCCTTTATTAAAGATTCAGACTATATAAACTGAACTCCTAATGCTTGATTGTTAATATGGCTGGTTTTAGGGATGACTTATTATCTTGACTGAGGGTTTAAGAACTTTGATTGTAACACAATCTTATAAGGCAGAGAGAAGACTGTAAGATAAGACTTTAAGCTTAAGAAAACTTGAAAAAAAATGTATCTCATGAAGAATAGAGAGGAGTGTAGAGTCCATTTTTGGTTTTATGTCACTGTGTAAGTAAGGATAAACCGGCCACTGATGTCCAGGTGTGAACAACAAACTCTGGTTGTTGCTTCTAATTGAAATGTGAGTTTTTTGGTTTTATTGCATATTGTTTTTCTTTCTTTTCTTTTGCTGTTGAATTTTGTTTATCCAGAGCCAAAGCCTTAGTAGAAGAACAACGCCTTTTACCCCTAGGGTCCAGGTAATGGGCCCTGTAAGAAGGGCACACACTATCTCTTTGGTTTTTGCTCACTTACTGTCGACTGGCTTTTCCTCCCATGTTTTTTGGGAAATGCATTCTTGGGGGAAATCTTAGCATCAAATTTCCCTCTCTAAGGAGTGCATTGTTTGTTCTTTTTCTTCAGTTTGATGTGTTGGTTTCAATTGATTCTTTAGTTATTTCTCATTTTAACCCCATTCATGTCATTATTCCCTTGTACTACAATGCATGCTGAACTAAACTGATCAAATTTTAAAAGGTTCCTGTTCCTTTTTTAGTGATCAGCTCCAAGCTTGATCATTTTGGCATTGACAATCAAAGAGGCTTTTTCCACGAAGTCTCAGTCTCAGATTTTTTTAATCCACAGAAGAATAACATAGTCTTGTGTATAACAAAATAGAAATAAATTTGCAAAGGCTCAAAGATTAAGACGGGTGGTTGGTTTCATAGGAGAGGAGCCTGATAATGACTAGATCTGCCTCCGAATTCTACTTTTAGAAATTCAAGGAACCACAAGTAAACCAGCAGATTGAGAATTTATACTTTGAAATTAACTTTCAAAACACTGATTTAGAGTTTTTCAGGCATTTAAAAAATATGCCTTCCGGTTCTTCTTTGGACTTTCATTGTCTTCCCTCATAAAAAAAAAAAATGTGCTTGAGCTTAGCATCATCAACTGTTAACTGTGGACATTCTTGAAGCCATGAGCTATATGATCAGCCATAACACCGCTATGAATAACTGCCAATATCCTGTCCAGGAGGCCCGACCTTCCAAAACGCTTTCCTTGAGCCTCATTAGTCCACAAACTTTGAAAGTATTGACCTTCTTTTCAGAAAAAAATGTGAGATAGGTCCTTTGTCTTTTTTTTTAAAAAGTAGTGGTTCTGATTTTAAAATTCATGTTTGCCCAGTCCATTTCCTCTCATTGAATTGTGAACATTGAGCTTAACTCTTGGAGATGAAGCCAGCAAAGCTTAAATCTGATGTCAGCCAGTCCTGAGGAGATTCAACTCTTTCAATGTTTCTTTCATCTGTTGATAATGACTCACTGTGGTTACCTGGAACCCAACAGCCTCAGGAATGGATTTGCACTGAAAGGTGTCATGAATTTATTAATCATATGTTCTTGCTTTGCTTCTCTTTTTTTAAATCTTTATTTCTTTATTGTTCAGTCTTTTCCACATTGTCAGACAGATTATGTGTTAGGAGTTTATTTTGTTTCTTAATTTTAGGTCAGAAATTAGACCTGATATTTTGGCTAGCAAAACTGAACTATGGGTTAATTAGCTCTTAATTGGAGGGAAGGTTTTAGCTTTATTTAGGTGCAGTTAAGTACAGTAAGGATAACGTGTTACTTGACAAATGGCATCATCTGAAAACCAATTTATGTGAAGATCTGCAACATATAAATCCAACAAAGCAGTAGAATCTGATGTTATCTGTAATTGAGCAACTATGACCTTTGCACATGCTCAGCTTTTTGGGATTTTAACTAACAGTATACACTTCACAGAAAAATATTTTGTAGTCTTTCTAACCAGGGGCACAGTTCATGTGTCTAATGCAGCATTTGTTTAAAAAAATAATAATAATTATGGGATTTGAAGCAAAAAAATGTCATGGGGAAAAAAAAATAAAACGGGTTATTTTTAGAGATTTTCACTGATTCAGATGATCCTCGGTTTATAAAGTTTTCACCTGTCAATTCATAGATTTATTTTTTCAGAAATTGTTTTAATAATTATATATGAAGATTATTTCAATCAAAAATTTTTTTCTCTCTGATTCTTCCTGTTGTAATTTTTCATTATTGGGATTTCTTATTTACAGAAGAGGATTAGGGCCACTGAAAAAATAAAAAAGTTAACTGATTTTTAAATATTATTTGTGTTTAATATGTGAAAAAAGTCAGAATTTTGACTTTAATCCCAGAATTCTAACTTTAACCTCATTATTCTGACTTTTTTCTCAGAATTCTGACTGAATTTCGACAGCTATCAAACATGTTAGCATCAAGCCGTAGCCATGTCTATAGAGACTAAACTAGCTCTCTTCTTTTAATCACCTTCTGCTCTTCTATTAATGAAATAGCATCACTGGGAACCCCTCCCTTATACTCACCTTATACTGTCATTTTCCACCAATGTGTTACTGGCCCTCCCAAATAACTTGCATCTTTGTCAGTGAAGCTGAGTGCTCCCACATCTCTTCTTTCATGGTGCCCTTTAAGATTAGGATCCCAAATTCTGAGAATAAAGTCAGAATTCTGAGATCAAAGTCAGGATTCCATATAAAACAGAAAAATTAAAAAATCGGTTAACTTTTTTTTTTTTTTTTTCAGTGGCCCTAATCCTCTTCCATACTTATTAGAAACAATGATTTCCCAACATGCATTAAAAATAGCACTAACTTTAAAACAGAGGTTTAAGAATAGTGTGAACTGAATTTGAAATTTTATATTAGCAATTAGCATTGTAGGTGCAGTTAGTGTTAATTGTCTTTGTATTGTTTTTTTTAATTATTACCTAGAAATGCAGATCTAACCTTTGATTTTTAGACTTCCAAAAGAGCTTATTCCACAGTAGACACAGCTAAGAAGAATAACAAAGAAACTTTGCTGTGGCACATTAAGTTTTCCTGGTATCACCTGAAGGCAGCTCCAGGGCCAAAGTGACCCATCGCCACTTCTGTCCTCAGAAAATCTGCTAAACTATGCTTTTTCTTTCCAAAAGTGCAACATTTGTAGAAAATTAAAATGACCAACACACACTGAAGTCTAGGTCTTTTTGGATTATTTTTAAATAGAGTTTGTTTAGATTGATCCTTTGAATAGGTAACTTTGATCCTTCATTCTGAAGTAAAAAACATCACAATTAAGAGTGTTTTAGTTAGCATAATTTGACCATGAATTTATACTATAGCACATTCTGCTTTGCTCCACTCAGCTAGTTATGATTCATTTAATTGCTTTAAAAATAGAAAATCAGCCGATTTTTGGTCACTATGTTCAAGTTAATCTCACCGTACAGGAATGTCCATTTTCACAGTTCTGTCTCCTGCACCTTTTCAGATACGTCTCTTCCTCTACACACCTAAATTAAATGGCTGAAGCTTCTTCTGGATGCAATAAAGTTCTCCAGCCCTGATAATGACCTAAATATTTGACTCTGCAGTGTCGAAACAGAAACATTTAAAAAGTGTAGAACTTAATTTATAGGACTGGATTTAAGGTAAATTGGGCTTCATTTTAACTACATTAATTCACTAAATGAAAGGGGGAAAAAAATCTTTAAATACTTCAGAAAAATTTTCAAAAGGGATTTATAAATTGTTCTTCTTTTTCCTTTTTAAAGCCAGATAAAGACCTTGCAGTTTGTTATAACCTTTTTTTTTGCCTCAGTGAACTTTAGGTGTCTTTATCTAATCCTCTCGCATTGCTGCATGAAAGATGGTATTTGTAAACAATGGACTCCCTTTCATGATCATATTTTGAACGAAGTATGGACAAACGTTTTGAAGCCTTGTTTCTCATTTCATCTGCTGTTCTTAAGGCTTCAAGAAAACTTTTCCATCTTTTGAGTGTCTTTCACTGGAGTCCATCCTTCCCCTTTAACTTAATCAGCATGATTGATTTCTATATACAAATCACTGATGGTTATCCACAACAACTGAATCAATAAAAAAAAATCTATGGTATATATTTTATAACACAATACTTTAAACTTTAGTTTATATAAGTTAAAATAGCATTATGAGTATTGGTATTCATCTATACTGATGGTTTTATGACACATTTAGGTAAAAAAAAAAGAAGATAAAGGATGTCAGGGTTTGGTTGAGGTTTTGAGGACCCAAATTCAGAGGTGATGAGGTAGAGGTGAGTTCTTGTAGATTTAATGAAATATCTGAAGCAAAAATCCAAAAACCAAAGTACAAAATACAAGGAACCAAATACCAGACTATTTTAGGGGAAAACTCACGTGGGGAGCCAGGAAAAGACAAGGAACCAGCACTGAGGAACTCCACTGCGAGAGTATAATGGGAAACAGAACAAAGACAGGACTAATGAGCTGATTGGGAGCAGGTGTGAACAGAGGATTCTAGAAAGGAGCCAGGGAAAAGGAGACCAACACAAGAGGGCAGCAGAGGGCAAACAAGAAAAACCAAGGAACTCAAATACATCCAAAAAAAACTAGAAAACAATGAAAAACATGGATCAAAGTGAAACTAAATACTCAAAAGAAAACTTAAACAGAACCAAAATGGTGACAAAAGGATTAACATCGACAATGGATAACAATGAGAACAATACCTTATTTATTAGGATTTTGTTTTATAAACAGGAGAAAAGATCACATAAGAGTTTGTGTAAAGGACTCTACTTTGTATAGATCTATTCAGTTTAGGTTTGACTCTCTAAAGGGAAAATTACATAGATTTTAAATCAGAGTTCCTCAAATCAAGTTGTACGACATCAAAATGATCAGATTTATCTTTACAGCAGATAGGAAACTTCAAGACATTTGCAGTATTCTTGCGCTGCTTCTGAATCATTTATATCTGTCCAATCAATGTATAATTTAAAAATGCAAAATGCTGCCATGTACAGTGATTTCAAAACTAATAAAATCAGAACCTGAAAAATTTCGAGGTTTTGAATTTATTATTAAAATGTATCAATACAACTCTAATTAAAACTGAATTTGTTAGGATGACGTTACATGTTGACGCATTACTTTTAATATGTTAAAATTGTGTTTGGTTGTTGAAATCTCAACAAGAATCTAATGAATATATATATATAGTATATAATATATATAACCCTATATAGCTATATAAGGGTAAACTTTTTTGGGGGGTCAGACTTAGATTTTTTTAAGAATAAAAACAACAATTTAAGAAATTACTTTAAAAAATAAATGAAAAAGCTTTACTAATAGTTTTTGGCACATATAAATTTCTACACAATCCAAAAAAGCTGGTTCAGTTTTAAAAGTGATGCTCCTGGCAATATAAGCAGCAACTTGTAGAATGAATAATAGTTTATAGGAAATAAGAAATCTGAAGAAAGCAAAGTAAGATAAGTATTCTGCTTAATGCACAAACTTAATATCCTTTAAGCAACTTCCTCTTTGCTCTGATGGGAAGATAAACGTGAAGATCCAGTATTGAACCCAAACACTGATTAAAAACAGACGGTCGTTACACTCAGTGAAGGAAGACACAGATTGAGGCGTACTAACCTCTGCTCTGGTGTGATGAAGTCATCTCCTGCATTAAACCCTCAGTTTTTTTCTTTTTTTTTGTTTCTTTGCTTTGTTATGTTTGTATTTAATTTGTTCTTTTTGGTTCCTGATGATGTCTCAGCATCTTTTGATGGCTCTGCCCCCTACAGGTCAAACTCTGGTATGACAAAGTGGGTCATCAGCTTATTGTAACTATTCTGGGTGCCAAAGACTTGCCACCAAGGGAAGATGGCCGTCCCAGGAACCCTTATGTCAAAATCTACTTCCTGCCTGACAGAAGGTAAGACTAACATAACTTGGTGGTATCTAATGTCAGTTGATATGATGCAGATTCATTGAATTAACTAAATGTTATGAAATATTACACTTTGTTCGGGTGTTTTTAATGTATAGTAGATCATTATTTGCTGTTGAATTTTTTGACCTGTTGACATCACAAGCTTGTGTGCATTTTCTTGTTCCTATCATTAAAAGCTGGAAGAATATGTGCGTGTTTTAATTCAGAGTGTTGGATGTGAACCTTAAAGCTTTTACATTTTTCTTAAGTGTAGCTGGATCATGCAAGAGTTTTTTTGTTAAGCATCAGTGCAGTAAATAATCTTTTTCTCTCATAATGAGCATGTCGTGGTGCTGCGTTCAGTGTCCTGTGCTGTGCAGTGTCGTTTAATTCTTGTATTCGCGGCTCTTCTCTATAAAGGTTCTAAATAAAAACAGTCTGAATTATTGTTCCTCCAGTGATAAAAGCAAGAGGAGAACAAAAACAGTAAAGAAATCCTTAGAGCCCAAATGGAATCAGACCTTTATGTATTCGCCGGTCCACCGGCGGGAGTTCCGCGAGCGAATGCTGGAGATCACGCTGTGGGACCAGGCCCGGGTCAGGGAAGAGGAGAGTGAATTCTTGGGAGAGGTAAGGAAGTCAAAGGTCAACGCCTTCCACTGTCAAACGATGTGATCATGTGTTGAATTTCAAGCATTTTAACTCTCCATCACGTCAGACAGATGGCTCACCCAAAGACGATACACTATTTGTCCTTTTAGTTTGCTTTAGATTAAAACAATTCAGATCATCCCTTTTTTTTTGTTTTACTTATTTATACAATCTTTCAAAAGTTAGCTGTATTAATTCATAGTCACACTAACTTCTCGTAACTCTAGATCTAAGTTATAAATGAATCGATTTTTGTTTTTTTAAAATATACTGACCTGTAAACTGCAGCAGAGAGACAACAACTATCATTAAACATTTGAATTTACACAAATAATGATGAAGCATATATAGATAATTTACTAAATTCAATAAAACTACGAATGTTGTTTTGTCACTGGATAATTTATTCATAGAACATGAAAAGATCCTTATTTCTTAGAAGAGATAAAAGATCTGGCTTTAAACCAGGTAACCAGCCATGCTCTCTGCTGACCAACAGAGGTGTCAGAAATACTCACTTTCTTTACTGAAGTAAAAGTAAAGAAACCTGCGTAAAAATAAACTCTGGTAAAAGTAAAAGTACTTATTAGATTTAAGTAAAAATGTAAAAGTACAGGTTCTACATTGCACTTAATTACTAAGTACTAATTACTTATTTACTGATGTAAAATTAAGTTAAAATCTCTTCTTAAAAACAGTTATATGAACAAAAAAGACTTTGATTTCCCTCTTTTGCTCAATGTTTTGGTAGTGAGAATATTTGGAAATAGTAACGTGGTTTAGTTTATTCCAAATCAAAATTTCAGACAGGATGATATACATTTAACGCAACATAAGTTCTGCTTAAGCTTTTAAATACTTTTAGAGCTCTGATATTTACAGCATTAAAGTAGCAAATAGAGCTTTAAACATAACAAACATGTAAAAGTAAAATCTAATAAAAGGTAATTGTCATGTGTCTAACAATTAGATCTATCCTACGTTATGGTCTCCAGCCCCTCGTCTTCATCCTTGCCTTTTCTATGAACAAACTTTGCAAACTGGAAAGTAGAAATATCTGGGTTCAAATGTTGGGAGTAAAAGTAAAAAGTCCTCAGAAAAATAAATACTGTAAAAAAGTACATATAGTGGAAAAAGCAACTTGATTATGGTAACTAACTATTTATATTTAATTACTTGACACCTCTGCTCACCAAGCAATACTAGATCTTCCTCATAAATTAAAAGATATGTCAGACTTTTTATTAAGGGATTTCCTCTGATCAATATGGTTCTGTACAGTTGATAAATGGTTTAGTTTCTCATTTTAATGACCTGAAGTTGCTGATGTAATGTCCAAAAAGCATTTTTGTACAGTTAGAAATGATTCATATACAAATAATTTTTAATTTTCACTTTCCCTGTTTATTGGATGTTTAATGGTTTGGTTCATATTTTCTTGAAGAATCAAGATCAGGATGTTTTTGAGTTCAGTTTCTGTTTCTTTTTTGGTCTGCATAAAACATTAAGTCATATATAAATAGATACATTCAAACAGTTTTCAAAAAAGGTCTTAGAAATTCAGAAATATTTTATTTTCACTCTATGATTAAATACCATATTTGGTCATATGTCCTTTTTGGAAATCTTGGGACTTTTTCTCAGATTTAAAATAATGTTTTGGTCTCAGATTTAGTCCAGTAGAATGGAAAATGTTGAAAAATTACCAAACTTTACTGCTTAGTTTGCTCAAAGAAACTGTATTTCAGAAGTATTATGGGCAAAAACTTCTCATTGGTGTCATTTTAAGGAGATAGTACAGGAATTTTTTCTTTATTTTCTTTTTTTTTTTCTAACCTGACTTTTATTGTGTCTCAACATCTAATTTCCACTCCACAAGATGTAAATTCTCTAAATCTTTTGATTGAGAGAAAAATATTAGATAATTTGTTGCTATATAAAACACCTACAGAATCGCAAAAAATCCCATGATCTATCACTTAATGAAGCGATTTCCTCCGTTAGATCCTCATCGAGTTGGAGACGGCTCTCTTGGACGACGAACCTCACTGGTACAAGTTGCAAACACACGACGTGTCATCCATGCCACTGCCACGTGCCTCCCCAAATTCACAACGCAGGCAGCTCCACAGCGAGAGCCCAACGCGGCGGCTGCAGAGTGAGTCCATTCAGTTACACACTAGTATTGTCACTAAGCATTCATCAAGTGCTCTGTTTGACATAATAAAAAACCTTGTTTATACAATTAAGATTTTAAATGAGTTGATTTCTCATCTGCATGGTATGGATGATGATGCAATATATATATATTTTTTTGTATCTTCTGTTATGCATCAACATTACTGCTTTTGCTTTACAGCCAAAGGCTCATATTCGTATGACTCAGGTAACAACCCAGTGTTACTTGGCCTTGCTGCTCTGTGGAGAACCCTGATGTTCTTCTTTCCCCTTGAAACACGCATCCCTGTGCTTGACTTTCCATTTTTATTCCCTAAGGAGCGCATGTTTCTGCTGCCTTATATGGATTTCCAGATGAAGAGCCTATGTAAACTTACACTGCTTCAGAATCGACTCAGGATAGCAGACACATGCGCACACCAGGGAGGCAGAGATTTAGGACGCAGTACTTTATCTCCCCTCTGTCTATCCACCTATAAACTACCCTACAATCCTCTAACGCATCCATTAATTTAGATGAATTTTATGATTAACTATTAGTCTCATTTGGCTCCACCTGAGTTCTCCTTTCCTGTGTTTTGTAGTTGTGATTTAGTAATTGAGGTTTTCCCATTTCCAAGTGCTTTAAATGGCTTAACAAACTCTTGCTGAGATTTGTTTGGTGTTTCTTGAATGTTTTTCTTTTTTTTTAACAATTACAGGGATTAATCACTATAGGTCTGTTAATCAAAGACTGCAAAAACGAAGGGATAGATTGCATTGCACATTGTTCATCAGTACTTGCAATTAGTGGCTGTGTTGCAAGTGGTCTTTAAAGATTGCTAAGCAGATGTTAAAAAGCGCAAACCAGTTTAAGCCCGCCCCATTATAATGAGGCGGTTTCATGCTGTTTGAGAGGTTCTAAGCAATGTAGCTAGAGTTTATAATAATAAAAACTTATTTATAAAATAATAATTACAATGGTGAGTAATTTAATACAATACTTTACATAGGCAGCCTTTCTCTAAGTCTATGAACAAACAAAAGTAAAATATAAGATGATGAAATGAACCAAAGTTGATATAAAGAATAAAACATGAGAAAGTTGTCTCTGTATCTGTGTCCCCCCCACATACACAAGGTTCACGTGTCCTAAAAAGGTAACCTGACAACAGCCAGATGCATGTCTCGCTCCGCCTACTGTAGCTCCACTCACATACATCTGGGAACCCGCCATAGGAATTGCCTTTACTGAAGGCTGGGCCTTATCAAAACTCCTTGCATATGATTGGATAAGCCACTTGTCTGTCATCTTTATTGACGTGCTATTTCAACCACTCACACCGAAGCTAACCCGTGACGCTGTGAGAGGAGGAGCCATTTGGTAGATCAAGCTCTTGCCAAATCCGGTCGGGAGGAGGGCGAAAACATCGTTTCCACCAACAAAAGCCTTTAAAGCCGTTCTCTGATGTTCTTTTAATGCAGTGGTTCCCAAAGTGTGGGGCGCGCCCCCTAGGGGGGGCGCAATGCCATTGCAGGGGGGGCGCGGGAAGCGGTATGGATGAATGAAGAAAAAACAAACAAAAAAAAAACAGCGCTTGCTTGACTGAGCATAATGGACAGTTGTGACACTGCAACCCAGATTTGAGAAGATCTACAGCAAAAAGCAGGCTCACTACAGCCACTGAAAAGATGGGAGGATTAAAGTACAAAGAAAAAACTCTCAGGGAGCTGTTCAATGTTTTCACTCCATTTTGCACAGAGGCTTTTTTAATGTATAGATTATAGCAAAGTTAAATATTGTTACAAATTAAAAAAAAGAAATATGTTTAAAATAACATAGACAACAAAGAATCCTCTTCTAATCTACAGTATAGAACTATGAAAAAAATACAGTTACACAAAAGTGTTCCACTGTAAAGATGGTGTAGTTTATTTTGTTGCAACCTGAAGTGTGAAATAAACTTCATTGGAGTTTGAAAACAAAATATGTGTATAGGTTTATTATATCTGGTTGAACGATGGGTGTGCCATGTTATGGGGGGGGCGCGGAAATTTTATTGTAATCCAAAGGGGGGCCCAGAAGAAAATCTTTGGGAACCACTGTTTTAATGAAACAATATCAGATAAATTGGACAACACAGAAGAAATAGCAGCATCAATGCTAACGCTTGCTTCCTCAATGCGAGCCGCCATTGTTGTTGGAATATCACGGTCGCTTCTCCACTCCAGGACACACCCGCCCTGCGTCCTGATTGGACAGACCATAAATTCGGTTGGGGAAATCACTTTCAATGAGCGGGTTCCCAGATGTATGTGAGTGGAGCTGGGCGGAGCGAGACATGCATCTGGCTGTTGTCAGGTTAAAAAAGGTGCAATCGCATAAAATATAACAGTGCTTCGTGCTTTGTTGAATCAAGGGAGAAAAAAAACTCCCCTTTGTGAGTAGATGCACACTTTCCTGTGTCTCTTTGGATGTTCTTGAATGGCGTAAATTTTCTGCCAAAAGCCACACAGACAATGAATACTCCTACGAAAAGCTTTACTTCATACAGACACTCATAAACTACTCATGTTTAACATGTTAGATGTGCAAACAGAATCCCATAGGCACCAATATATCACAAACATTAGTGCTTTTTCCTTATCTGCATGATTGTGGTTTCATTTCAACACGCGCACCAACCTCCTCTTCACATGTAGACCTGTTTCTACTTTCTCCTGTCAACTTTTGTCACTTTGAAGGCATTACCCAATGGACCAAGAAACCTGCCTGTGATTGGCTACTTTTCAGGAAATCATGCATCTTGAGTTGTGACGCATTGCCAAAGTAACCAGCATAAACTGTGGCCGGTTCTCAATTAACAAGAACGCAGGTACGGACTCATGTCCTCGCCAAGTATGTTCTTGAGAAGAACACGGGAAAGTGTGGACTCTGGGAGAACAGGAGCACGCAGTATAAATATGGGTCGTCACCACATGCTCAGACCGTCTGGAGCTGCATATCACCTCCTGTTATTAATAGTCTCTAGATTATAATAAATTACTTTTTTCATTTATTGGTGGAATAATAATGAACACAGTCAGATAAAAACAAAACATTTTACCAAATAAAACAAAAAAATTGCCATCAGAGCCAGTGGCCCTTAACACACAGCTATGCTGATTGAGGGCTGCTGCAGGCGGACTCAAATTAGCCCTGGCTGCCGTTAGCCTCGGAGGAATGCTGGTTGCCTCGGTCCTCTCAACATCGTAACTTTTTTTTAATTACGCAGTAAATCAGCAAATGGGCCATAAAGTGACGCTTAAAAGTATAATTTCCCCAAATCAAATGATCCTAAAACTTACTTTTATAGAACAACGGCAACAAAAAAGAGAACTTTTAACTTAATACTCTGATATCCGTGAGCGCTTAAGGGCTGGGTATAATCCCCACAGCAGTCTGCTGTGATGAGCTTGTCACAGATATTTTGATTTATGTCCAATATTGATAGACCAATATTCCACACAACAATGCAGGAGGGACAATTATGAACTAGCTGTGGGTCTAGATATGGCCAGGGTGATGAGGAAGTGGGAGCCAGTTTGTCCAACATCGGAAGGACATGAGGGTGAAAAAGAGTGTGGATCCAGGTAGAAAAAGGGTCCCAGCGTTCTCGCGCACCTCGCTCTTCTAGCTGGTCCGTCTTCACGAGTCATTTTCCACAATGGCGGTCATACAAATAAAACAAGCTGATAAGGTACCAAACAGGAAATACGCATAGTGTAGAGTGAATGTAGATTTGACCAATCAGAGGCCTCCTGTCTGCGGCACTGTCTGCGGTCACCTACATTCTTTTGAGGACCAGAATGTTCACATTCTAGATACAGAAAATAGGTGGTTTGAGAGGGGCGTGAAGGAAGCCATCTATGTTAAGAGAGAAAAACCAACTTTAAACAGAGGTGGTGGACTCAGATTCCAGCTTCCAAAAACATACAATTCAATCACAGACATGATCCCTTCCAGATATCACCAAACCCCCCACCCCACCACAGAGGAACAAGGGACCTACTCGCTCCAGCCGGTGAACAATACCTCCTTAAAGACCGACTCTTAACAATCATAGACAGGTTTCAGATATTACAGGCTAACGATGGAACCAAACGACCCATCCATCGGTTACCATTTGCATGTTTCCAAGCAATACAAGGCCTTGTCTATATAAGACTCAAACTCACTGCGGATCCCGACATTTAAATTGAGAAACCTTCCTGGAGAGGTGGCGAGACGTCTTCAAATCTTGGAAAACAAGTCCAGTGGATATTTTTTTTAATTTTTATGGAATCAATACCCGTTATTCATCCAGTCAATGTTATATCTAATGATGACTTTGCTTCCAACTTCCAACTCTAGAAGAGAAGCAGTTAGCCTGAAGTTGCTTTGCTTAGGGTGACCATATTTTCATTTGGGAAAACCAGGACACCTTGGAGCGGGGGGTGGCGGCAGGGGGGATCTCTGTTCCCATGCATAGAGACGTCTGTGGCATGCACTCACTTAACATAGGCCTATGTAATCCTAACGTATAACATGATATTTACAGTTGGTTTATTAAAAATGCTTTTCAGTAAAAGTCAACAGCAATAACTCCAATAACAAATGATTTTATTCAAATGTATTTATTAAAAAATGCTTAACAATTCCTGTAATGAATGAATAGCAAAATGAAAGAAATAATGTCTCATCTAAACATCCCTCACTTAACACTAAAAGTTAACAATAACCCTCAACTCCCAATAACAGATGATACTCAGCCTCAGTAATGAACATGTTCTGTAGGCTATTGGAAAAAATAAATTAACAAATCAGCCAATTAACAAAAAAATACCTCTTGTGTAGCAAAAATAACTCAAAATGTACCAAAAATGAACAAACATATCAATAGACTATCTTTACTTTCGGAGTCCAGGTGGCTTTTCAGATCCCTTGCACCTCCATTGGACACCGAGACATATGTGCCTGCTTTGCACACTGTGCACAAGGCCTCCCATTTGTCTTGACCCGGTCTGAAAGCGGGGAAACTCTTTTGTAAATCGTCGGTAAACATACATTTGCGCTTTGGCATGTTGTTGGCGTACTGACAGCCACGTTATCTATCTTCCGATTAAGAACAGGGCTTCCCGCACTGACGCGGCTCAGGGATTACGTCACACGCAGCGCAGTGCGCAGTGCCCTAGTGCCTGTAAATTTTTATGGTCCAATGAAGGTAATTTAAAAAACAGGACATTTCCTCACTTTCTAAAAAAATTCGGGACGCCCGGGACAGGACGCGAAATACAGACATGTCCCGGGAAATACGAACGTTTGGTCAACCTAGCTTTACTAGTAGGAAGAAAAGTACAGCCTAAAGAGGTGGGATATCCTGGAAAGTAGCCAATCACAGGTGGGATGCTTTGTCCGAACTTTTTGCAAAAGTCACCAGATTTTTTGGCAGAATACTATACATTTTCTTTTTATATCTATCTTTATATAAATATACCTAAGTATGAACTGAACACTGTGTGTATTTCGACTGGATTTTCTAGTTAGGTCCTTTCCAAGCTTTTAATGTTAGAAATATAATTTTGTATTAGACATACAAGTCATGGAATATCTAAATGGGTTCCAACATTCTGATTTTGACATTTTTGTTTTAAATGCTTTATTTTGAGAGTGATTATCGATTGCATTTGTGATTAAATATGTTGCTATACATGATTTTACGTCAGTTGACCTATATACTGCCTTCCTGTTGTTTTCAGGGAGCAGCTTAATTATTCAATGCATTTCAAAAATACTTAATTAATCCCAAAGGGAAATCAAATAACCAGCTTGATTGTTTTAATAGTAATGACAACAATTATTGTTAACTAAAACATATAACGCATGATCATTTTATTTTTTGCCATTTTAAAAGTATGGCACCAACATATCTATCTAAACCTTGACCTAATTTCACTGCAGCTAATGCATTAAGGCCTGTAAGCTAACTAATGGTAGAAATTCACACTCAAAAGGCAGCACCTAATATATGGACAGACTTTCTGTCATTTGAGTCTGTCTAAACTCTACTTCAACTATATGCTCTTAATTTCCTTCAGAAGCATACTTTGTCTATTTCTACACAGATTTATTATATTAGCTTTTTCTTTTTCGTAACTGGTTAAATGTTTTATTTATCTTTATCCATATTTTACTGAGGAAGGAACGTCTGGTTTTATAGTTTGTTCAGCTGTTTGATCAACAGTTGCTTTTTAAAAAATTCTGTAGAAATAAATGTTGACTTAACTCAAACTTAAAACTGGGACAGTTTATCCAAAACATTTAAGATATAGAACAGCCATCTTTATATATATATATAATAAAAAGCTGGATATGTTTATGTTTTGCTTTCACAACAGCAAGTTCTACTTTCACACACTTATGTGCATAGTTATTTATATGCAATCTTTAAATAACTCACTTTGGAATGATAAACTGGAGGTGAAGTGTTTTGGATTTATAGCAGATTTAAACACAGGCCTCTCCTGTTTTTCCTTCATCTCACCTTTCCTGTTTGTTTCCGTATTGTGCAGGATCCCAGCGGATAAGTGACAGCGAGATATCAGACTATGATTGTGAGGATGGAGTAGGAGTTATAACAGGTGAGTAACAGGGTCTTATTATAAAGTTGATCAAAGGGGAGATGTCAGAACTAAGTTTATTGAAGGCAGTTTGGATGAGCAATTCCATTTTTTTAAATTTATAGTGTCTCTTTGTTAAATATTTGTAAATATCTGAGTCCGTATTTATCTTCTTGTGCTCTAATGACTCTTTTACCTAAACAGTGTTTTAACTTTGTATAGGTACCTTATTAGACCGATAAAATGCTGCAGCCCATCAGTGGAGAGAGAGGGAGGAACTTTAACTTGCAAAGCACCACGCGTAGCTTTTGTCTTTTCTTACTAGTTATATGTATAAAGAAAACATTAATTCAAAGTGCACATGCACAATAAATACCCACACTAGATGTTTTATTTAAAACTCACACACGTCAACTACTTTCCATGCACATTTTAAACGTTCTATGCATGCAGATCGAGTACCAGAAGTCACCTAATATATCAGAAGCATGAGTTCATGCTATTTCTTTGCACTTGTGTTCTTCTTATGCCTTTCTTGTCACTTTGAGGCTGAAACCAACCTGAGAAAGTAAACTGTTTGTGATAGGCAGACCGTACTGGTTTCATTCTAGTTGCAGCTAATAACGTTAGCGGAACATCTACAGGCTGATAGCTGTTCTCATAAACAGCAGGGATGACTTCATGTCCAACAGCCATCGCTGTCATTAACTGACATTTTTTTATAAGAACAATGTTTGACACTTAAGCTAAACTCTGAACAGTAGCAGCAAACTAAATGTAATTTTCTGTATTCAACTATGCTGGTGAAGATTTTCAATCATCCAGGTCATAGTCATTCCAAAAAAGTAAAAAAACAAGTTTGAAGAAGACGTTTCGCTTTTCATCCAGGCAGCTTTTTCAATTCAAAATGTCAGGAATAGAGTTGAGTTCAAGATTTTGTACAGAAGCCCAACAAAGTCTTTAGAAAACATGCAAATTGAACCGGACAAATGGCTTCCAAACAAATGGCTTCCAAACGACACCCATCCCTTTGGAATGGGCGTCGTTTGGCTCTTTTGTTAGCCTGCAATGCCCCATATCTGTCTATGTTTCTGAAATGGATATCGTTAAAGAGAATTGTTGGCCTGGCTGAATAAGCAAGGTCTTCTGGTCCCCTGTAAAGGGATTGGGGTTGCAATGATAGCGGGAAGGGATCAACTTAATTGCTGCATTGTAGGTATTGGTATTGAACTATATACAAAATTCTATTCTAGCCTCACTGTCAGGTTGAGTGGAGGCTTTGAGAACCCAAATGCAGAGATCAATAGGCAGAGCTGAGTTTTGCTGATTTAATGAAATAATCACAGGCAGCTGAGGCAAAAATCCAAGATAACGAATATAGACAAATCCAGAATCAAGAAGACATCAGGGAACACTTACATAAGGAGCCAGGAAAAGACGAGGAACCAGCACTGAGGAACTGCACAGAGAGAGTATATATGGGAGACAGAACAAAGACTGGAATAATGAGCTGACAAGGAACAGGTGTGGATTGAAGCATCTAGAACAAGGGTGTCAAACTGGTTCCAGAAATGGCCGTGTGGCTACAGGTTTTCTTTCCAACCAAGCAATAGCAAAACAGACTCCATTCATCTCATCAAGTCATCATGTTCAGATTGGACTCGCTTGATGAGATGAATGGAGTCTGGTTTGCTATTGCTTGGTTAGAAAGAAAACCTCCAGCCACACTGCCCTTTCTGGAACCAGTTTGACACCCCTGATCTAAAAGGAAGCCAAGGGGAAATGAGACAAACACAAGGGGGGAACAGAGAGAAATTCCAGAAGAAAACGCTGTTAGAAAACAACTCCAATAAAAATAAGATAAAAATACACTTAAACAGAGGGCAGAACCCTGACACTCAGTTTCCTCAATATAAACAGGTAGGCTAACTTTAGCATTGCTCACACAAAGTTCCAAATTTAATATGAATAATTTTAGATGTTTAAATCCAAAGCCGAAAAAGTCCCAGGTTCCCATTTCAGGTACAAATTCGGCACAGACAAGTGATAAAACATAAAGGATTTTAAAGCTACAGTGTGTAATTTTCAGCAATATCTAGCGTCCAGACTGCAGACCGCAGCAACATGAACATCTCCCCCCCACCGCTTCTCCCCCCCAACAGTACGGCTAGCGTTACAGGACAAAATGTCTTCCACGACGTCCGCTTCACCTACCTTCTCAAGTGATGAGGTTTGTTTACATAGATAATTTTAATACTGCCATCTATTGTTCAGTACCGTCTCAGTTCATCTCTCTCAACTTGCCGTAGTTACTTTCGAGCGTAATGGGCGATCTCGCAATCGCTAGTTTGTTGCCTCTGCGCTTGCCGTAGCGCAAAGATGTCTGCCTCCATGGCTGCGAGACCCGCTCCTATGTAATTATAAATAACGAATTCTAAGGCAACGCAAATATTATGGTTAAAAGGCTGAGCTCGTAGATGATGATAAATAACATAGTTATGTATAATATATTACATTTCTGACTGTATATCCCTGTAATTATTACACACTGTAGCTTTAAGGCAGGAAATACATTATTAACCTTTAACACATTGTAGTTTAGTACGCTTACTATTTTTAGGGAGGGAAAATGTAATTTAGGTCTTTTTTACAAAGTAAAATCGAGGGTGACCCGGATGTTTATTTGGTTACGGAATGAGCTGATGGAACGGATCTAGCTACCAGTAGTAGCTTCCGATAAGTATCAGGTAGTGACAATTTGACATCAGCGCACAGAAACAGGTCCACACACGAGTAGGAGAGAATCTGCATGGGAATAAAAAGCAAGAGAGCAGAGAAAGAGCAGGCTCCTCATGTCTGAGACACATTGCGGGCCTCTAGGTATTTGATCTGCATGCATAAAACATTAGAAAAATCTCCTGGATAGTAGTTTAAGTCTGTTTAAAATAAAACTGGTTATGAGTATTTTTGGCTTAATTTTGATTTGATATATGCCAGAATATTTCGAAAAAGAATTACCTAAAGACTTTTTCATTGTTATTTTCTCCAGGAAAAAAAACAAACATTAAATATGAGGAGAAAAAAGTTTTAAAAAGTATTTAAATGCTGATAATCGCATGGCTTTGATCATTACCAGCTTTGCTAGCAGGGCAGTTTCTGATGAATGCATAATGTGAAGAGCTGCTGGGTTGTTAGGCATGTGGTATTCTTTCACATCCCTATTTGGAAATGTATGCCACAGAGGAGAAGAAAGGGAAACAGGTTGGAAAACAAACAGGGAGCCAGTTACAGTAACCAGTACCACTCATACAGGAAGTCAGACACATTAAGAAAAAAAACAGGTCTGTTATTGCTGGGCTCTTTAACATTTTCATCAGGACTCTGTTGCAACATAAAGCCATTTTATCTCACTTCACTTTGCCCTTCTTGGACCATATTCTGCACTTTCACTGTTCTGCTCTTTTTAAGTCTTTTGAAGACATTTCTAGTGAGGATAAAGTGTGTTTTTGTCAGTTTTTAAAGATCAAATGTTTACATTTTGTACTCCTGCATTTAAAAGTGACCTTACTGCTTCGAAAATTGACTATATTATTTAGACTAGTTGACTCAAAAATGTTTTATTCTAATATTTGCAAAGCAAATTCGTTTGGCTTCAAAATGAAGTCCAGTGTCCTAGTTCCTCATAGACCCAGCTGATTCCTCTCATTAAATCCCAGCAACTGTCAGAAAAGGTTTTTACCTTTTCAACTGACACCCGGTTTTCATACTAGCATGGTATGTTCGTAGCAAGAGAAGATTTCATTTAGCTCTGAGTGGATATTAATCATTCTCCTGCCCCAGACTGCAGAATGCAAATGTTTTCCTCGTTGACTATAAACACGATGATAAAGTTCAAACATCACCCGATTCCTTCAAATGGTTCTTTGATTAAAATCAGAGAATATAAAAACTACAAATCTGGCATATACACTATATTGCCAAAAGTATTTGCTCACCCATCCAAATTATTGGAATCAGGTGTTCCAATCACTTCCATGGCCACAGGTGTATAAATTCAAGCACCTAGGCATGCAGACTGTTTTTACAAACATTTGTGAAAGAATGGGTCGCTCTCAGGAGCTCAGTGAATTCCAGCGTGGAACTGTGATAGGATGCCACCTGTGCAACAAATCCAGTCGTGAAATTTCCTCGCTCCTAAATATTCCACAGTCAACTGTCAGCTGTATTATAAGAAAATGGAAGTGTTTGGGAACGACAGCAACTCAGCCACGAAGTGGTAGGCCACGTAAACTGACGGAGCGGGGTCAGCGGATGCTGACGCGCATAGTGCGAAGAGGTCGCCAACTTTCTGCAGAGTCAATCACTACAGACCTCCAAACTTCATGTGGCCTTCAGATTAGCTCAAGAACAGTGCGCAGAGAGCTTCATGGAATGGGTTTCCATGGTCGAGCAGCTGCATCCAAGCCATACATCACCAAGTGCAATGCAAAGCGTCGGATGCGGTGGTGTAAAGCACGCCGCCACTGGACTCTAGAGCAGTGGAGACGCGTTCTCTGGAGTGACGAATCGCGCTTCTCCATCTGGCAATCTGATGGACGGGTCTGGGTTTGGCGGTTGCCAGGAGAACGGTACTTGTCTGACTGCATTGTGCCAAGTGTAAAGTTTGGTGGAGGGGGGATTATGGTGTGGGGTTGTTTTTCAGGAGCTGGGCTTGGCCCCTTAGTTCCAGTGAAAGGAACTCTGAATGCTTCAGCATACCAAGACATTTTGGACAATTCCATGCTCCCAACTTTGTGGGAACAGTTTGGAGCTGGCCCCTTCCTCTTCCAACATGACTGTGCACCAGTGCACAAAGCAAGGTCCATAAAGACATGGATGACAGAGTCTGGTGTGGATGAACTTGACTGGCCTGCACAGAGTCCTGACCTCAACCCGATAGAACACCTTTGGGATGAATTAGAGCGGAGACTGAGAGCCAGGCCTTCTCGTCCAACATCAGTGTGCGACCTCACAAATGCGCTTCTGGAAGAATGGTCAAAAATTCCCATAAACACACTCCTAAACCTTGTGGACAGCCTTCCCAGAAGAGTTGAAGCTGTTCTAGCTGCAAAGGGTGGACCGACGTCATATTGAACCCTATGGATTAGGAACGGGATGTCACTTAAGCTCATATGTGAGTCAAGGCAGGTGAGCAAATACTTTTGGCAATATAGTGTATAACTACTGTATCTTTAAAAAAACAAAGCGGTTTAAAAAGCTGTTTAATCTAAAGTTATTAAATGACCACTTAAGCTTTCAATTAGTCACTATGGTCATTTGTATAAATTAGAGGGGATTTGCTCAAATCAGTTTCTTTAGTGGTGTTAGATTTGTACCATTAGATTAATTTTATAATCTTTCCTACGTTTCTTACTTTTATTTAACTTAATTTGATGTGCCACACACTCTGCTGAATATGAATCAGGTTTAATAGAGCTATGCGTTGACCTTAACTGTGGCTTCTGACCATGTCTGATTATTAGTTAATGAACTTTTTCAGCCTGAATGAACTAAGCAGTCCAGTGGAAAGACTACAAAAAAAATTCATTATTGTGTTTCGGATTTTTAAAAGGCTATTTTCATGTTTAATGAACAATGTTAACACAGCAGAATAAAGCACTTTTATTGAAAAGGAGCACTTTTATGCTTGGACCAGATTTGTACTGAACATAGAATGAACAACAAAAAAGAAATGAAGTGCAGTTCCATTTGTTTTAACTGAGAAGTTTGGTTTCTTCTAACTTTTCAATCCAATTCAGTTCAGTTTATTTATATAGCACCAATTAACAACACACGTCATCTCAACCCACTTTACAATTCAACCAGATCATACAGTCAAATTGATTCAAGTTTTCTATCTAAGGTAAACCAGTTGATTGCATCGACTCTCACTAAGCATGCTTGTAGCGACAGTGGAGAGCAAAAACTTCCTTTTAACAGGAAGAAAGCATTTGCCAGCAGATCAGACTCAGGTGAGCGGCCATCTGCCGAGGCCGACTGGGGTTCAAGGAGACAGAAGCAGACAGAGAAAGAAGCAGAGATACAAAATGCAACTGTCAACCAGCTCCACAGGTGGCTCCGTCTGGGAAACACACAGCCAGGCAGATGAGCTCCAAGCCAGCTTCCATGATAGTGGATGAAGAGAGCACAACCAGTTAGTCACAGTCAGAGAAACAGGACTACACTTAAAAACAGGCCGATCTCCAGCATCTATAAACAAAGGTGTTGATGGCAGGAGCACAGCTGATATTTCTCTCCATGATGGAGTCACAGCCAACAGGCGCGGTAAAGCTACTATGAGAAAAAGCAGAGAGAGCAGAACGTTAGAAAGTGAACAAAGAAATTCTGCAAAGTGGGAGAATAGAGATAGAAAATGAAGCAAAATAATGAAAAAGGGGTCCCTATGTCCTCCAGCAGTCTAAGCCTATAGCAGCATAACTATATAGAGAGCTCAGGGTAACCTGAACCACTCTAACTATAAGCTTTAGGAAAAAGGAAACTTTTAAGCCTAGCCTTAAAGTAGACAGGGTGTCTGCCTCACGGACTAAAACTGGTAGTTGGTTCCACAAGAGAGGAGCCTGATAACTAAAAGATCTGCCTCCCATTCTACTTTAAGAAATTCTAGGAACCTCTAGTAAACCTGCAGATTGAGAGCGAAGTGCTCTGTTAGGAACATAAGGAACAATCAGATCTATGATATAAGATGGAGCTTGGCCATTTAAGGCTTTATATGTGAGAAGGAGGATTTTAAATTCTATTCTGGATTTAACAGGAAGCCAATGAAGAGAAGCCAGGATAGGAGAGTTATGATCTCTCTTTTTAATTTTCATTAGAACTCTGGCTGCAGCATTTTTGATCAGCTGAAGACTTAACTACAGTTTGTGGATTTTCTGATAGTAAAGAATTGCAATAGTCGAGCCTTGAAGTAAAAAGGCGATCGCTTTTGATATCATGTGGCTAAAAACATCAGATGATCTTTGTTTTTTGTTTTTTTACCTTAATATTTAGATCAGAGGTCTGCTGCCTTCTCTTAAAACGTATTTAGAGTCGCAAATGTTGTGGGTTTCTGGATAGAGAACATAATTTTTGATAAATAACGGGTTTTAAAAAGTTTGTAGGTTAAAAAACAGAAATATTTTTGTGAGTTGATTGACAGATACAGTTTCTTCTATTGGATCTCGATATTTATGTATAATTAGTCTTGATTTTCTTAACTTTGAGAACGCTGATCGATCTTATCCACTGATATTTTCTACCTCTGCAAAGGCCTCTGTCAAAAAATTTTTTATTTGAATGTGAGAGGGTTATCGCTCATGCAGTTAAAACAAGTATTTTAGTGTTTTATGAGTATTTTTTTTTCTTTTGATCAAAATGAGATTCAAACACTGAAGGTATGATGTCATCTTATAGAAACTGCAATAAACAAAACTCATCGCCAGATTTCGCATGTCAAGGTTTTTTTTAAAAATGAGTGATCGGCCAGAAAACGGCAATCAATTCAGAGCAATTATTTCATCATCAATTGAAGAAAATGCTTAAAACCTTCAGTATTTGTTGGAACATTAACTGGATCCACTGTTCAAAGTCCATAGAGACCCTTGTGGCCCCAGAGCCACAGCTTGCAGATCCCTGGTTTAAATTAAATCAATTATAACATAATTTGGACTCCAGTAATGCTGTAAAAGGTTTGGTAAATGAATGTAAAACTACTTCTCTACTTTTATTATCCCTCTATATGTTTGGTGACCAATTCTTGTTTAGATTATCGGCCAAACGGCAGAGACTTCCGGAGCTCCACGCTGTCTGTCCCGGAGCAGATCATGTCGTCTAACCACTGCTCTCGATCGGCTGACATAAACCGGGCTCGGTCGCGCTCTCCTAGTGTTCCACCAACCTCCAGGTAAACAAACTTTAGCAAATACAAAGACTAGATATTTTCTCTTTTTTTCTGTTGTGTGTTGTTTATGTTTGTTACAGATAAAATCACATTTATGGGAAATATTCTGCATTCTTATTATGTGACTTGAATCATTTCAGGGGGTTATTTCTCTGCTAATGAAATATAGGAAAAGCTTGAACTTATTTTATTGTTTATTTAGATACTAGAACATTCAAACCGGAGTTTTAGTCCATTATTGTTGCAAGCAAAACAAGTGTTTCATAAAAGGAAATTTGAAAAAAAAAATGCAATCTAGAAATTAACCTTTTTAGAGTTTCTTATATCTTAAATGAATGGTTGCTGTTTTTATTTTTTTATTTTGTTCTTTCAATACATATATTTACAGACGTAATATTTTCAAAATTTATTTTTTTAGATTGGGTTTACAAATATTTTCTGTTCACATCAAGCCAATAAACCAATGAAAATGTTGTTTCTCACGTCCATTGCCATAATGGCAATCATTTTACATCCATAGAAATGTGCGTCTTTCGTTCTCAGTCCAGAGGAAAGCCCGAGCCCAGAACAAAAATTTGAAAACAACATGAAAAAAAGAAATACTGTCAATATTTTCTCAAATAACATTAAAAAAAGAAAAGTATAAAGTTGCTACAACGAATAATGGAGCAAGATTCACTCCGTACTTGAAAAGTAGGGGTCAGTTTGTGGTCTGATTGACATCTACTTTGACCCACAGCAGAAATCGTCACACATATTCAACCTAAAGGTGCTTCCTTTATAAAGTAGGAGGATCACTTGACTTGTTAGAGATTTAAACACAAGTTGGGTATGGAAAGTAAAAAACAAAAGTAAAAATATAGCTTTCCTTTGGAACAGAGCTGTCTGTCATTTTAATCTCATGCTACACTGTGAACATTTGCTGCAAATGCTGTGTGAACTGTGTAGTTCTTATTGAACGCGTTTAACCCCCTTTATGAAAGATGCTGGCAAAGAAAGTTATTAGTTGCTCTCCATCAGCACTTTTTGTTTGGTTGAAAATGTCGATCACAGAGTCCAATCACTGCCTTGGCACTGCCAGGCTGCAGCTACTCTCTCCTGGTCAATCAACTTTATTTGTATTTCAAAGGCTCAGCCTAAATCAGCCTTTGATTAAAAAAAACGCACTTATCTAAATTGTCTTGGACAGTAGCTCATTTAATGTGTTCCATCTGCTTTAATTAACTACTTCTGGTTGTTTCTTCAGAAAACTTGTTGGAATGACACTAAAAACGAGTCATTGAATTTGGCTGTTTGTTGGTTAAAGCAAATACTGTTTTTGAAAAAACGAAAACATTGCCTCTGATTTTTTTATGTTTTCAGTTTGAAATAACGGCTCTGCTAATATTTATTTGAAGAAAGTGGATTAAAGGGGGCTCTAAGTTCTGAGAAATAAAAACTCCCCCATCTGCTGACAATGCCGATGGTTCAGAAAGTAATGACTGAGGACCCAGTAACCAGCAAAGATGTTGGTCAGGGACGTCAACAGAAATACAGCAGGTGGTGCTAGAGCACCTGCCCTTTTCACAAGGAACCAAAGAAGAAGTGCCGCAATGATGATTTCTTTTTTTTTTTAAAAACAGTGTAGCTTTAGTGTGTGGCCCATTTCTGGTTTTAAAAACTTTTACAAAAACCACTAACTTTTATACTTTTTCACAACAAACCCCCCTCTTGCCTCACCCCCCACCAAAACTGAATGTTTTGAAATGGTTAATTATTTTACAGACACTAATGTTTCATTAGTGTTCAGTTGTTACCAAACTTATCGTGAAACCAACCTGTAGTGTTCAATATTATCAAAAACATTTATCAGACAGAATATGGCTAATCATTTGAAATAGGCGAGCCGTGCTAAGCGCCACAGAAATTCCTCTTTTTTTCTACTTGAGCACCTGCCCCCCAATATTTCTGTGCACGGCACTGATGTTGGACTCAATTCTAGTCAGAATATGAGTCTGATGCTGCTCCATAGAGCTGTGATTATGGGGCGTGATTTGAACGAACCAGGAAAAAAATGCCTCTGCACTCAATTGGAAAGACCTACAACCAATAAGAGCAACGGAGTGCGTGACGTATGTTAAGCGACGCATAGTTGTTGTCAACAAAAATCAAAGCGTGCAGTTTCACGCCTAGAATAAGAAGATGAGCCTTGATCGCGTTTCTCTGTTCCTCTTTTAAAATTAATTTGCTGTTGATATCTTCTAGAACAGACCTAATAGCAGAATCTACTCACCTCAACTCTCCAGCGGCAGCCATTGTTGTTGTCACCCAAGCGCGCTTTGGTCACGTGGTTGATTATGTTACTGTTGATCATCAGATATTGTGCTAGCATACTTGCGCTACTATTGAGCAATGCCAGACCGAACTTCCCGACCTCAAATGTTGTGGGCGGGACTAAGTTCGGAATGGCACCCAGGCTACAGAAACAGTTCAGTTGGTCTCAGTCCGCCTCCCTGGGAACTACTCAGAACCTGTTTGGAGTGAATTTTGTTTCAATATCGTTGCAAGCAAAGAACACGGTCTCTAAATATAAATGAAAAATGCAATCCAAAAAAGAAACTGAAAAAATTTGTGTTGCACCGATACCGATACCAGTGTCAGACGGGGCCACTATCCAGCACTAAGATGGTGGTATCGGTATTGGCGAGTACCAACAAATAGGGCACTGATACCATTTTGAGAGCCAAAAGTTTATTTAACTATTGTCACCCATTCCAGGTAGGCAATAAAAAGTTCTCCTGGATTCTGTTTGTTTTAGTCTTTTTCCTGCTTCACAAAGGTAGGCAGCAGCTTGACAAAGCCATGATGGCAATTATTTACATCCAAGTAGTATGCAAATCTTCATATATATACACAAGCATCAATTCAAAACAGATGGTATCGGTATCGTACGATACTGCATAGCCAGGTGTCAGGTATCGGGGCAAAAAAATAGTCTCAGCGCAGCACTAGTTATAATGAAGCATTGTTCTGCCTCCCCTGTCCAAAACACTTTAACCAACTCAGCTCTTTAAATACTTCTATTTGGCTTTTTTTTCCACTGGCCGCTCAGAAACAGTTCAGTTGGTCTCAATCCGCCTCCCTGAGAACTACTCAGAACCTTTTTGGAGTGAACTTTGTTCCAATATTGTTGCAAGCAAAGAACACAGTCTCTAAATAGAAAGATAAAAATGCAATCCAGAAAAGAATCTTTGAAAAAAATCTTCATTAGTGAATTTTCCTTCTTAATTTAATATTGAAAATGTTATTTAAATGTTGTTGTTTTTTTACCGACTTTATATTTAAAAATGTATTTTCAAAAATCTCTCCTTTTCAGTCTATTATATAAGGAGAAAGACAATATATATGTTAATAAAATCATGTTCATAAAGGATAACCCTATTGCAGACCTTAATCCACCAATGGTAGACCCAGATGTATGCTCCTGACCTGGAGCTCACACAGATCACATCTACACGAGGAGACGGTTTCTCAAGCTTCTCTTGTGTGAAGAGTTTCAAACCTGGAGTGTAGCAGCTGAGTTATATTATTAGAGCAGGTTATTATTATGCTGCCCATGCTGACTCCTGTAATAGAAACTGGGTGTTAAGTTATATTACTTCCATTTGTCTTATGACTCCTCCTTACTGTCCTTGTATTTCTTTTTATCCTCTTTTCCTATTTCTTTAAAAGGTTAAAACTCATGACTTCTGCCTGTTAAAGATCTATAGATCTCTGCTCCCTTTTCTCCTCCATCCCTCAGCCCATGATTCGCTCTCTCTGAATTCCCCCTCTCTCTGTTTGCTTTCATCATTGCCTGTCTTCTTCCTCCTCATCATATCAGATCCATCTGTGTCTTTTCTCCTCCCTCCATGTGGTTGCAGCCATTTTCTCACCTTACCTCGAGCCAGATATACTCAACCTATAGACGATCCTCAGAAGGACCTCAGGTATACTTGTGTCCGAATTTGCATGAAGCCTCATCTCTACACTTCCACTTGTCCACCAACCAGTCTTGTTTATCCACCCTCTCACCTTTGCTGATTTTTTTTCAGCTTTTATTTGACTGTTTAACACTTAAGCACTCTATGGTGACACTTTCACTTCACTGTCTACACAATAAAGGTATGCTTGTGAAGTTTCGTCCAGTAGAGGGGGTCCTCTGCAGAGTTTATGACTGATTTCTATAATGTAAATCCATCAGTGCGGGTTTTTCTTAATTATATCACCTGCTATGTGGGGGAAAAAAGCAATTAAATGCTTACCATATTTTTTTGCCAGCCGCAACCATGGTGTGTACCCAATCTGCAGAGAGGAAGCAGTCAGGTTACTGCGTTCCACTCGGATGACCCGTGCCCATTCAGAGGGCACCTACTCCTCCAACTTTGACTATGAGAGGTATTCAAGTGCACGGCCACAACATCCAGTGCATCATGTTGTGGCCTCCTCGCGTTGTTCCTGGTTCATCTGTGATTCTGTGAAAGTGATGACCCAAAATGATATCTTGTCTGATATCCGTTTTTTTATTTTTTTAAAGGAGTCATCACAGCTCTGGAGCTGAGCAGTTGTTAGAAAAAGACAACTAAACAACTGCCTTCGTATGTTAAGACTCCAAGCTATGTGTGTCACTGTTGTCAGCTGTATGTGTGCTGGTCAGGTCGTTACTTGCTGGCTGACAATTGACTGTAAATGATTGTTGTCGTATGGAGTTAATTTTGTTCCATTGTCGTTGCAAACATATGCACATGTTTTTTAAATGGAAATTTGAAAAAATGTCATCTAGAAATGAAAACTTACCGAAAACAGATGTAACTTTTTTTTACTTTATTTTGCAGATTTTTAAAAAATTTTTGCTCAGATTTAGTTTTACAAATTGCCTTCTTTTCAGATTTGTCTTTTAGGAATCAATTTCTCTCTCACTTCAAGTTGAATACAAACGCTCGCTTTTGATACGCACATTAACGAGTACGGTTTGGTTGATAACGTTCGTACAGACCAATAAAAACTAATTTTTTCCAATTTTATTTTCCAAAATGTATCTTTTATTCAGATTGAGTTTTACGAATCAAATTCTTTTAAAATTGCGTTTTACAGATCACATTTACATCAGTAGGCGGGTTTTCCTCTGTGGTGAGGAGCAAAGAAGCATTTCTATTGGTCTGCTGGATGTTAGCAACATTTTTATTGGTTTTCATCAATAGCGTTTGTGAATAGAAAGGGATTTTTATAACACAATTTGAAAAAACATGCTGTCCATAAAAAATAACATGAAGATTATCATAAAAAAAAGTTAGTATTCAAAAAACAAAAAAAAGTTACTCTCAGAACATTTTTTTCATTTAAGTCATAGCGAAGTCATATTTAAATGTCAAATCATTCTGGCTTCAACATCTATACGTCAGCCTGAACACCTAAATTCGGCCAATCATATATCAACGATCATCTGTCAATCAAATTTTTTCGGTCATAGCATCTTGATTGAAATAAGAAATAATAATTTCCTTTCCCATTGAGTTCCGTCCCAGTGTTCACGGGGATGGACGTCTGTGTCTTCAGCAGGCGTAGAGCTAACAGAACTGGCAGCGTTGCGAGGCAAGGGCTCAAACATGTACGGCTGTAAGCCTTCTACACCAAACCAAGCTTCTGCCGCCCTGGCGTCCTCTTCCACAACATCTTCATCCCGGCTTTCCTCCTCTAAATAAAAAATGTATGATGGAAGAGACTCATCCACGACCTGCAACACTAAACTCTCCTCAACTAGCATGTTTCCACTGTCCATAGCGTTCCTTGACAGAGTCGTTTCTTAGTCACCAATTTAGTGCTACTTGGTCCCAATGGAATTTTCCATTGGACACCTACTAGCACTAAGTTGCTAACTGGTTAGCAAGATGAGAAACCGAGAAACCGGCCACAATTAAGCCTGCTTGTGAACCTTCCGCCACAACAATCCTGCCCCCTTGATAAACGACTATCACATTCACTTTATTACCTACGACTTAAGGAACTTTTTCAAAGTTTAATTTGTGGATACATTTTTTTATGTCCATCTACAGAACGTGTTCTTTGGTTACAAAAATGATGGAACAAAGTTAACTCCATATTGATGTTTATTTGTCTATTCCCATTCTGCCAACAGCACCACTCTTTGTCACCCAGTGGTGTGGGATTTTTAGTCTTGTCCTTTTTGTCCTATTGGCAGCAGTTTTTCACACATCAAAAGTTTGGCATCTTTGATATAAATTTGCAGGTTGGGCTGCTGTGATGTTATCACCAAGACTTACATCAGCTGTTACAGAAAAGCTATGAGTGGCTTAACTCGACTGTTTTCCAAAATTTGACCTTCATTTAGAGGAAAGGAAATGTTTTAACTGTTAGCAGCAGTCTGGTTTTATGAAAATATATCAAACTTTCCAGGAGTTCACATTTTCACCTGTATTTACAGCTCTGGCAAGAATTCTACAATTTTAAAAAATTATGTTTATCCATAAAATAATGTTTATTGCAAATGTGCAACACAATAGTAGTGTTGCACATTGTGGGATTCCAAATTATACATGCAGTCTCGATACGCACATTTGATTTATTTTATAAAAGTCTTGGAAAATCTGTAGCGAAACCAAAAAGATTTGTAGTAATCAAAGATGTCCTTGTAGGATTTAGTCAAAATGTCTCACCTCTCCTTTAATCTGAATTAGCAGAAACACAAAACCAGGTTGTCGATAAAGACCATTAACTTGTGGACACGTTGGATGTAGGGTCCACGTCTGAAGCCTAATAAGGATCCTTTATCCATTTATTCATTGATTTTTGTCTCAAACAGCAATTCATTTTGATCTCATGAGGACAATAAAGATTCCTGATACTTATACTATGTTCCTGTCTTAACAGGCTATAGCTAAGGAGCTTTTGATTGAAGTGCATCCACTTTGCAGCACCAATGGTAGCAAAACAGGCCCTCATCATGATCCTACCACTGCCATACTTGACATTCCTCTAATGATCTTCTGTTTGAAGGTCTTAACTTGAATAATTATCGTCAAAAGGCTGCTTTAACTGATGCGCTGGTTAAAAACACAGCTATCACTGGAAGGTATTACATTTAAAGGTATAGTGGATCATCAAAATAAGTGGTCCTCCTAATGATCAATCATTCTGGTGATATGTTTAAGCAAAGGCCGTCCTACGTGCTCATCCCCATTTTCAATAACCGCTGGTGAGTCTGACATAGTGAAACATATGCAAAACTTCTTTTGGAAGGTAAGATTGCATGAGCGATGCAAACAGCAACTTTTAAACACAGCGTGCACGAGAAGAAATGGGCTTGTTTACACTCTTGTACACTTTTAATAGATAATATTTAGTTTGACATCACCATCATTGCTGACTGTCTTTAAACTTCTTGCCAGAGCTACCCTAAATCTTAAATATCAAACTATATATATGGTTAAATATAATCATGTTAAGTTATACTTGTAAAATAATGTAATGTTTCAGCCTTGTGGCACATATCCTCAGAGTTAGACACTAAGGGAACGGTGTTGACTATTTAAAACAGGAATATTTAAAATTCAGAGAAATAAGAATCCATTGATATTTGGGGAAAGGAGAAGTTTAAGGCTCTGTTCCAAAGGGCGAAATGGTTTCACCGCAGCCGTATCCATCGCACTGGACATAACCTGCCAATAGGTCTTACAGTGTTTTATATAAATGAGTCATCTGGTATGATAACAACCACTAAGACTAATGGGTGTAGATTAAATGTTACCCCCTGACTGAAATGTTATTTTCTATCTGCTAATCTAAAAGGACGTCTCCTCTACTGGACAGCAAAGTATAGCAGTTTAGAGGTTTTAACATTTTGTTACGTTATTTTTTTAAACAAAATTATAGGTCACATTTTCAATCAGTTATAACAATGAAAATGATGCAGAGACAAACAAGCCCTCTGAATTTTATTAAAGAATATTTTGGTGTAAGGGTTATTTTTTGTTAGTTTTGAGCTGATGTTTTGAGGTCTGTGGTAATAATGCCAATTAATGGTTTTAAAGTGACAAATAATGTGCATGATTTTTTATTTTTGTACACCACTTTAAAATGAAATCCCAGTTTATTTTGTTTTTTTCCTGCTTGCAATGTTAAAATGTATAGCTTTCCACTATGACTGTTGTTTCTGTTAAATGTTAAAACTCATGTTCTTTTTCCCTCTAGCGTTTGAGGTTGATACTTTCACTCCTCTGCACTGCACCGTAACTTTAACACAAATGTATAAAAATAAATAAGAACAAGTGAATTCCAACTTACACATAATTATACATTTTTTTTTTTTACATCTCCACACTTGACGGGTGTTTGTTGTTTGTAGGTTAAAAGGATAAATAAGTAGTCAGTCTTAAATAAATTAAGTCAACAAATATAATACTAAGAAAATCTTTAAAAAAAATTTAAAAATATAAATCGTACAGACATGGATCTTCTGCTAAAAACACGTAAAAAATCTAATAAAGGTTTATCCTAGAAACATAATCTTATGCTGAAAATCAAAAATTACATCAAACAAACAAAAAAAAAAGAAAACAGTCGTTTCATTTAAGAAAATTCATTGATGATAAATAAAATTTAAATAAAGATTATTTTAGCATCACAAGTGGCTCATTTGTTGATCCATTTAACAAGTTTTTATAAAAACATGTTTTCTGTTCTACTATCGGAAACCAATAATTCCAACCATCTGGATTTTCCTCACTAAAGGTAGATATGACTCCATATATCTTTCAAATTTTCCAATACGATACAGATATTGCAGCTTTGAGTGTCGACAGATACCAAAATTGACGCGATACGATATCAGTGCAGATCATATTTACTTTTATTACCAATATTTCTCGATATTCTTTTTTAGACAGTAATATTCTTTTTTAGACAGTAATTGCACAGATTTCAGTATTTTGACATCCCTAGTTGGGACTGCAACAAAGGCTGAAAGCATCTTTAAAAACCGGAAGATCTTAGATAAAAATCTGAAATGCTGCAATATATCATATGAGAAAAAACTAAAAATAAAATAAATAGAACATATGTAAAGAAAAAAGAAAATAATTAAATCTTTTGATTACCCAAAACCTTTGATCAATTTGGTTTCTATGCCAGTCCTAAAGAGAAAATGTTAGAGATAAGAAGAAAATTCAAAGGATGAGATCGGCTGTATAAGCAGAGCCAAAGATCGCTTAATTTACGATCCAATATGGCGACAGTTTATCGCAGAAAAGTAAATGTTCTCTCTTACAAAAGATGTAGGTAGCAGGAGAACTACTAATTATGCCACAAGTGATCAAATTTAAGATCCATATTAAGATCAGCTGTTTCTTAAAGTTGCTTTTTTTCCCACTAATAAGTATTTTTAGTGAGAGAATGTTTGACTGACATAACATATGAGTTTATTTTAAGGACTTTTATATATCTTTTCCAGAGGTCCCAATAAATTTGTCTTTATTTGTCCTTTAGTTTTTCTTCCTACAAAAAAAAAAGTGTTTTATAGGTTAAAACTTCAGCCAAGTACCCACATAACTCTTTTACAAAAGGCTCCAAAAGTCATCTTTGACCTCCATAATGTCCACATTGCCAGCAAAATGTCCCAGGACATCCTGGAGTCACACTGAGTGCCTGCCTGTTTCTCAACAACCTCTGTAGGAACCACGGATCCATGGATAGACACGAGTTTCACAGCAGGTCCCGCTCTGCCGACCAGCGACCCACTATAGAACGCCTCTCATCCCGCTCTCGCTCTTCTGAACGCCCCCACGACTCTTCCCTCATGAGGTCGATGCCATCTCTGCCATCTGGGAGGTCCGCACCCCCCTCCCCTGCCATGACGAGGTGTGACCCAGATCGGAGAGGCTAACAAAAACAGACTAACGACAAGCTGGAGGTTTTGGTTTTGCACTCATTTTCCAGAGATGCGGCTCTACTGAAGGGGTTAAAGAACAAGACAAAAAAAAAAAAAAAAAGCAAAGATAAGAAAAAAACATCCAAACCTTAGGTAGAATAACTGATCATTCAGTAGCTGACAAAGAACATCTAATGCTGTGATGCTAAAAGTGAAAAACTTTTGCTATATGTGAGCAAATTTGATGAGTAAAATAAAAGCTTATCTCCATTTACGCTACCCTTTTAAAACCGTGCCGAGATCAGTCCGAGCACAGTTACCGAGATAACTGTTGAGTGTAAATGGCACACACAACTGAACCGTACCGCGGCAGACACAACCGAACCGCGCAAACATGGTACTAGTTCAACAGTAGGGCTTGGAGTGGTTCAGTTCTGGCTCGGTTCTCAGATAACAAAGAGCGCATGAGCAGACTGCGTCATCTCCTTACTGTCAAGGGCTGGTTATCCTCCCGCAGCAGTGTGTCACAGTGAGCTTGTCGCAGATATTTTTGATTTATGCCCAATATTAAAGCATGGTCTAGGCTATGTTATTCCATGCCACAATGCAAGAGGGACAATCAGGAACTAGCTGAGGGTCTAGATATGGCCAAGGCAGTGAGGAAGTTTGTGCGCCAACGGAGGGACATGAGGGCCAAAAAGAGCGGAGATCCAGGTGGAAAAAGGGTCCCAGTGTCAGTGGCGGTTCTAGACCAAATGTATCACGGGGCCAGGAGGGGGCCAGCATGTTTTCATGGGGGCACAGAAAAGCACGAAATTAAAAACAGTGCAAAGGAATCAAATGTATTAAGAAATCTGCATAAAGTGAAATTTCTATTCAATTAGGTTTAATTCATATTCTGTCTTTTTCGGTCAATATACATTCATAAATTAGGAATTTTACATGTCTTGACCTATTTTAAGTTAAAAATTACAGTTTTATACAAAATCTGAATTAGAACTCAAGAAAATTTATAAATTCAGCTGTAAAAATTAGAGCATTTTTTAAAATTTGATGAAAACTGGGATCCTATCTCAATACCACTGAAGCTATCACCTCATTGTTTTTAAATAATTAGTAAAACAGAATTTGTAAAGGAAAAAAATGAAAGAGATCCAAAGGACCTATCAGTAACCATGTCTGTTCCATATCATCATTAGAATTTCTTTGAGTATCATGTCTTCGTACAGGGGCCAGGACATGATCTACAGGGGCACTGGCCCCCATTGGACCCTGTCTAGAACCTACCCTTGCGCACCTCGCTCTTCCAGCTGGTCCGTCTTCACGAGTCGTTTTCCACAATGGCGGTCATACAAAAAACAAGACAAAAAAACAACAGGAAATACGCATAGTGTAGAGCGGATAAAGATTTGACCAATCAGAGGCCTCCTGTCTGCAGCACTGTCTTCACCTACAATTTTAGAGAGGTGCAGCAGATTGACTGCGGAAGGGGCAGAGGCACATTTGCATTCACTGCGACACACGCAGATGACCTGGTTTCTGATTATAAATCAGCCTTAAATGTTCTTAAGGAACCGAGATAACTGGTTAACTGATCCAACCTCGGCACGGATCGGTTTTCAGCGGGTAGAGTAAATGGGCCTTTAGATAGGCGGCACGTTGCTCATATTGATAGCAACCTAATGTCTTAATATTTTAGTTTAACCCCTCTATGAGATTTAAATCAACCAGTAGAAATCATTGTGTTATCTGCCAGAGTCGCTCAGCCTCTGTTAAAATGTTTGTTTAGCTAAAACCTTCTTAGAGCTAACATACCCTGGGGGACTCCTACCTGACCTGTTGCAGACTAACTCATACTGTATTCACCTCCCTGCTCCCGTACTAAACCCAACACTCTCAGATCCCTCTTATTTACTTCTCCTGATACCCTGCCTAACTCGACTCCACCCACCTCACCCCAGCTCACTCCATTAGTACCACGTTTAACCCCAACCTAGCCACTTTTTTCTGTTTATTTCCTAACAGCACTGTGGATGTTAGTGTATTTTCTTTACCCACATTCCAGACACATTGATCCTAACACCACAGCAAGCTTTCTACCTCTTTTTTTTTTAAATATTATGTACCACACTGCTTATACATTTGTGGGTATAGCAGTGATGGGGACAATATTATACTTTGGTTTCATTAACGTTAACTGATGCTGATTATCCCTTGTGATGGCATTGTGTTTTTTTTTTTTTTTTTTTTTAGTTTGATTTACTTTTTTGTTCAGATTTCAAGCAGTTGAGAGACAGTATGAACGCATGGTCGCACTGGTCTACCCTTTCTGCATTGAACTCCTTTCTCCCCGCAGCTTGATGGGTCGACTGTACATGCATACGTTTCACACCAAGCATCTTTTATTGCAGCTCAGCATCATGTGCCAAACCTCATTGTTGTGTGCATTTGTTTTGAAATCCACCGAGAGAATTTGAACCGAGGGGCAATAATGATGCATTTTAGTGACTTTGAATATTCTACTGTTTATTTGATAGGACCAAACCAAATGCTTGTCTTTTTGTTGTATGTCTATGATGTGGATGCATACAGTCCCTTGCCCTGCATCCACTGCCTGCTCTTGTCTTCTGCTTCACGGGAACTGTCGGTTTTGTCACTCAGGGCACATCCTCGCAGTGGATCTGTCCAGACCAGTCCCACCAGTACTCCCAGTAGACGAGGGCGACAACTCCCACAGCTTCCACCCACAGGCACAGATAGAAGTAAGTCACTTAGACTTTGGGATAATCGATCTGGGACTTATTATTTTGTTGGTGATTTGTTTCATCTACTCTAGTTTTGTTTTTCTGCTTTTGACGACCATGCATTCATCTTTTTATTGATCCATTTTCATTTCTCTCTCAGAAGATGGAAAAGAAGGAACACAGTCAACTGAAGGTTTGTATCGGATGTGTGGGTTTAGTCTATCAGGCAGGAAGCTCCGGTTGAGCCGTATTTCTCTGAGAAAACTGAAATCTTGTCTGCAGTGGAAAACGTTGAACAAGCCTCGTCTTGCATGTTTTTCTGACCTCTGGATCCATCTGGATCCTGCAGGTTGTTTCAGCTGATGTGTACCTATACAGCTTGCTTTAGGTTGACTGTGTTATTGTTAAATATTGACTTGTTTGGCTGCTCAGATACTTTATCAATATGTGAGTTTTTGTACTCTCAGGGGTTTTTCTGCATGTAGCAGACTTCCGCCTCCGTACGTTTCTTGCTAAATACAGCTAAACCCAGAAGGACCGTTTGAATATTTAGCTAAATATAGTACTTAGTTGTGAAATGTTTATAAAAATATGACATATTTTTATAGAGATTTAGTGTCATCTTTCTTTGTTACCTGATTCTTTTCTCATTTCTCCACCTTCATTCCTCTCCTGAATTTCTCTCACATGACCAAAGAGTTAGACATGTCGATCCATTTAGTCTTATCTCTCCAGTTTGTCGCTACTGTTTACATTAACATGTTTAACATATACTCAATGTTCCAATAAGTTTGGATGAACTAAGATGTTTATAATGTGTTTAAGAACTTAATATTCATATGTATAGAGTATATTTTTATAGCGAGACCAGGAGCAAAGTACAGAGCGCTAGAACCCTGTAATTCTTTTCTCCACAAAAAACCTGTTTGGGCAATTAATATCAATGACATTCATAAAAAGAAGAAATCAAATCATTCTAGACAGAGAAGTTTTGTGGACAAACGTCATAGATTGATATTTTTTAGAACGATTCATAAGTTTGGAAGAACGACGGGAATGTTGGCAGAAACTGGGGTTTCCCATCGTTCCTGCTTCTTACCATCCCATCTTGTTTATGTGTCATGTTAGTGTTTTTGACTGACTAACTCTAACTTCAAAAAGCCACATTGGGAATGACTTAAAAAATGCAACTGTAACAGTCCCCAAGGGACGGCACAAACTGGGACATTTTCCCATCACTGCAGCTGGATTCCACCTCTTTATGTTGACGATTGTTTATATCACCCCAATAATTTATTTAGTTGATATGTCTTAGTTTGACTCTTCTCTTTAGAAGAAAACAGTGTTTACTAGCGATCTAGATAAACTCTTTCATAAGGGTCATGAGATATCCATCTACAATTGACTTATTTTTAATTCTGTTACATTAGGGACCATGCAGAAGACATCAGTAATTAGACATCAGTGAGTCTCCCTCATGAATGTAAAACCTTGATTCTCTAGAAATAAAACTCAGCATATTTGCTGAAGCTAATTTAGTTTGTTCAATTGTTAATTTTTTAAACTCATTGTAGTCTTAGTTGAGTTGTATTGGCCAAATTCTCTGCATTCAACACACTTTTAGGCCATTTCACAGATGTTGGGTCAGCCATGTGTTTACGATCAGATCTGTTGGAGGTTATTTGAAGTGTTCTACTTTACTTTAATGTCTCTGGGTCTCATAATATGATAAACCTCAATCTGCTTCTAGCAGCTAACAGTGAAGACAAACTCCAAGATCCACCGGTGAATGGCAGGAAAGGCAAGTCCTCTGTGAGGTGATGGCTTGAGTTTGCTGTGGAGTCTTTCTGCCTTAACACTAGCAATCATCTCCAGTTCAGCTCTTGATTAGGGGTGTAACGAAATATTCAGCTCACAAGATGAGATGAGGAATGATAAATCTACTTGAAATATAATACTAGTGATAGTTTTGAGCTCTTTGCTTTATGTTTTATATGCTTTATATTTTTGCTTTAATAAACAGTCTGGCATTTTTATGCTTGGATCAGAGATCTGCTGCTTCAGAAAAGTTTCAAAGGTACATAGTCAGGTTATCTGCCTATATCAAAAAGACCAAAATCCAGCTGATTATTTATTATGTTAGTGTTTTGATCATCCCAAAAAAAGTTAAAAATAAAACCACTGGACTTTTTTTTCCAAGTTTCCAAGATGTTTCGCTTCCCATCAAGAAAGCTTCCTCAATTGAAAATGTCTGGAGTAATGTGGAGCTCCAGGCTTTACAGAATTGCCCAACAAAAGCCTTGTTATGGCTCAGAAAACATGTAAATTTAACTGAATCGGTTTTGATAAAACAGAAGCCCAGCAATGGGCGCAATGAGCTACGTAAACAGACGTGGCGCCATCTACAGACAGTACTGCTTAAATACCAGAAAGCCAGATGACGGCCATTGATGCAGCTACTAAGTAAATCCCAAGCGAGCAATGCCTCGCTGCAAACCATCAGCTCTGAGGATAGGGCTTAAAAGCATTGCCCAGTGACGTAATCCCGGTCACATAATGCTAATATAGTTAATGTGCACAGAAAGGCTATATTTACTAACAATTTGTGTATAAACAAAGCTTGAAAGATACAAAATAGTAAATGCTAGGTCAGAAGAATGCTGTAATTTGTCCCAAAAATGCTGGTTTACTGCCATATACATTTTAAAATCTATAAAATGTAATTGTGTTGCGTGAGTTTTAAAGCTAGAATAGCTTTAAATAGCTTTAGATTGCGTTTGAATATATATATATTCAATTTACAATATTCAAGACTATCTTTAGCTAATCCATATTGTGAATATATGCTCTACTAATCCAAAGGTACTCCATTGAAAATCCTCCCTTTGTGAGAAAAGGTTTTTATAAATGTAATTTGTTCTTCCTAGACTGATCTAGTCTGATTGATTTTAGATTTTAAACAAATGATCAGGTTATTTCCTTAAAAACCTTAATGTGGTAACTATCTAATGCCTAGAACCGTCTGTGATAAAGCAGACTTTAATACAAGAGATGCTTGTATGAATGTTTGAATTCTGTTTGTGTTGAGAAGAGGGAAAAGGTTGTAAAAACTCTGCCAAGAGTACATGTTATGTTGATTTATGAGGGAGCAGCTGAAAGGAGTTGCAGTAGCTAAACATTAGAAGCACTGTTTTCACAGTGCTAACAAATCCCTCATGTCCTGTCTATCAGTGTTTCGTTTTCTTCTTGGTGTAATATATTCACATATCCATTTTTAAAATGATGGAGGCTTCGTTGGTGCGTCTGTCAGTCAATCAGTGTCAATTAGGGTGGCCAACCGTCCCTTGAAAAACAGAATCGTTCAGTATTTAGAAACAGAAGTACCTGTCCCCTATTTAGTGGAAAAGGAATGCACTTTGTCCCGTTTTACTGTGACAGTAAAAAAAATTGTCAGTGGAAATCTAATGGAAAACGAAGAACAAGGGCGCGTTAGATACAAAACTTACGGTAAACCTGTTCCCGGTTCCTGTCCTGTGTTGTGACCAATGAGCTTACAACATATATGTAACGATCCAGAATACCCTCATCCCATTGGTTGAGCCAAGTGTTGCTCACAGAGACGATAGCGGGTAATAACAGACCAGTATAGGGGACTGAGTAATTTAAGTTATTTACTCAGTTTTACTCTGCAGCACTCAAAAACAAACAACTCCTCACTGCTGCAAGAGCTCAGAGGAAATACAAGTGGAAAAAGTAGGCTATCGCCATATAATAATAATAAAATAATAAAATAATAATTTTTGTTTCTGCTTTACAACTGTAGCCTACAGTCGTTGCATTTAATGCACAAATATGTTTACAAGTTTGCTGTTGCAGCAAAAATGTGCACTATTTATTTATTGTTTTATATTCATTTTTTGCAGCTTACAGTTAAACAGGTCATGCTTATGTTTAAGATACTTATTTTTATTCAGCAAAGTTTGTTATTTCGTATTAAAGTGAATTGCTGGATAATAATTTATGTTCCGTGTGTTCATGTCACTCAAAAATATGCATCTAATTCAATGCAGATTTGAGTAAAATATTTAAAAAAAAATATTTCACACACAAAGGGGGGCTTAAAATTAAATCATCACACCAGGAGGTGCGAAGGGGTCAGCTGGCACGCACATGAGGTGTCCCTTTTTTTCTTTTTTTTAGGGAGTTGGCAACCCTATTTACAAGACAACTCATTGATAAGTTACATTTAAATAAAGGTTAGGCATGTTTGTTATTTAGGGTTACAGCAGAACTTTATATTTCCAGAAAATCATAATTCCCCAGAATAAACATGATGATTATTATGTTGACTAGAATTGTTGACATATTTTCCACCAGAAAAATCATACGTTAATGTTGTGAGAGCTCGTTACACCTCTATTCTTCATGTTTAGTTACTGTTATTTCATAACTTAGTTCTATTTCTTAACTTTATGTTTGTCGTTTGTACTTCCTGGGTTGAGCTACTTGATTTGTATTTGTTTTAAGTGGCCCGATCAGATTAGAGAGCCCTATGTGGGTATCTGATGTTAATAAATCTGGTTATCTGTCCGTGTGATTCCTGCTAGTCTGCCCTCCTCTGCTTTCAGTAAACCCTCAAAGCTTTTTGTTAATGCTAATTTATTTTACCTCACAAGGATAGATCCAATTACTTCTACTGTGAAAGAATGATCACTTTAATTTGACATGGATTATCAAAAACAAGTCATTTGTAAAGCTTCTGATAAGACTGGATGTTTTTCTTGAAAATTAGGGAAAGGTTTAAACATTTTTTATTTTATAAGAAGTTAATCATACAAGACACACAAAGAATATTCTGATATTATTTTGTTATATTGTATCAGAATAATAAGAGAAGAGTTACCTATGTTGGCCAGCAGATGGCAGAAAGCTCACAATTTTTAAGAGGAGCTGTCACTGTTTTCAGCCCCTTAAACTGGTGTGACCCTTTTGTCTTTCCTACTACATTTTATCTTGTTTTTCTTTCTGGCATGTAAGATAAATTTAACCAAAGTTAACAAATTGATTTTAAATTGATTTGTTTCTAAATTAAGATTTTTCCCCCCCCTGGAAAATCTCAGGTTGTTGCATTCTCTAATGCTAAACCCCTCAGTATGTGTCTACTTTCCTATAGAGGTGACATGGGAGGACCAGCAGAGAGGGCTGAATGGCTCTTTGTCTGGTGAGGGGTCACAGCCGCACCCCTCCCTCACTGACGCAGGTTGGTGGGTTTGAGAGTGAATACATGCTGCTTCAGTTGCATACGTCTATAACCAGTGACATTAATCAATGCATATTATAACCAAATCTTACTGACAGGGACACAATATTTCACTAGAAATTGAAGCATAAGATTCAGCCTTCAATTTGGTACAATAAAACTTTGACATGATAGACTGTTATGTGTGTTCTAAATCCAAAATTAACATTTCCATACATTTTCTTTCACGCTTAGCCCTTAATAGGACAAGTGAGGTCTAGAAGCACAAGATCTATATCCAGCCGTACAGTAAATATACTGCCACATAGCTGTACATCTTATTTTGGCATTTGACCAATTAGATGAGCCCTTGAATGATATATTACCTACTGTGATTTAAGTTGAAAAAAGAAGTCAAGACAAAAAAAAGGTAAAAAGCTATTTGAAAAGTTAAAAAGTACAGTTAAAAAGTTAATAAGCCTAGTTAACAATTATATTTAGGTTTATAAACTAAAAAATGTAAGCGCCAGTATCGGTATTAATGCCTCTAAGGTTATGTTGTACCAAAGAATGTGTTTTTCATGAATTTCTTCTAGAAGCAATTTTGTTATTTTTCTTAATATATTCAGGGAACTTGCTGTTTCCTTTTACTACATTTTTGCCATCAAAATATCCATATTTCTGGAATGTTACAAAGGTAATAGGGTCTTTTCCTGGATTCCAATAACACTATTGGCTTGAAATTTTGATTTTCAAAGTATTTCACTGAGTGCCCTATAAAGCTGCGGGTGCTTATCTTTAGCTGTCAGTGGGCGAGAGGAAGGGTACACCCTGGACAGGTTTCAAGTCTATTGCAGGGCACAAATTCCCTATGTTTTTTTTAGTGTTTTTTTTTAACTTTCTAATAAAGCCAAAAAGCACGTCTCCAGATCAGACTTCTAAAATACTGCTCTCTGCAGAACAGTGCCTCCTACAGGTCAAGGTTCCCTGTATCCTTTGTAGCCTAGAGCTGAGGTCCGGAACTGGACCCACCTGCTGGTTAATCCGGACGCAACCTGATTTAAAACATTTTTTAATTATTCTCCTGTTTTTACGGTAAAGCCCTCTGGAGCGTCAAGCACCAGACTACATGTGATAAAAAATAGCCAATGAGCTGTGTCAGTCTGGGTTGCTGCTGCTAGCTACTGCGGTGAACTGGTGACAGAGTGATTTAGTGTGCTCATAGATGACCCAGCACATTTAGAGTATGTTTGGCTCATCCTGCTGCTGTGAAGCAGGATTCTTCACCATGAACAGGATCAAAAATAAATATGGATTCAGCCTCAAAATGAGCACCTTGATATGTGCTTTAGAATGGCTTTGTCTCCATTCAAACCCAGGTTTAAAGCCTTGCAGGGCAATATAAAGCCCACTGCTCTCATTAAGCCAGAAAGAAGAAAAGAAAAATACCAAACGGTCAGTTCAGGTGTTTTATAAAATATGTCAATCAGGAAATTGTCTTTATACCAAACTGAACGATTGTTGTTCTCTACTTCAAAAAACACTTTGGATTTTAAAATGTAAAAATGTTTTATTTTTTTTTTTTATTTTTTTTTATTTAAAAAGTCAATTAATAACATGGATGCATAAAAACCTGCTTTTATTTCACTGTTAAATTCTGTTTAAAGTAACAGATTATAATTAAAAATGTCTCTGGACCTTTACTGGTTTATCCTTTATTCGGACCCCGCTGATTTTTAATTGGTTACCCCTTGGTCTAGGGTATCCCATGATTCATTGTGAGTCCAAGCAAGCCAGCTGCTCCGTGTTCAGAGGACAAAATGAAATGGTGACAACCAGTGGTGAACGTTGCAAGTGCAGTTTAATGTAATAAAAGTATGTGAATAGTTTCGTCTTAAATTAATGAAAATACTCCAATATCTGTGCAGCGTCAGGACTACAAATCATTTATCTGCATTTTAGTCGCTTCTTTCTTTAGATTATGCACTATATACCATAAGATTAAAACGAAAGGAAAACATAAAACTAAAAAAGACTAGATTTATGTTTAAATCCAAAGCCGAGAGTTAGCTCCTGGAAGCAGCGTAGGTTCCCATTTCCGGTGTAGATCCGGCAGAGACGAGTGACAAAACAGAAAAGATTTTAAGACATTTCTCAGGAGATTCATTATTAACCTTTAACACATCATATTTTAGTATGCTTACTATTTTGGGGAGGGGAAAACACCATTTAGGTCTTAAATAAATTCGAAGGTGACCCGGACGTATATTTGGATGTGCAAATGAGCTGATGGTGCAGAATGGATCATGCTTCTGGGAGGGATCAGGTAGTAGTGACACTGCTGAAAAATGAAATTAGCACACAGGACAGAAGGAAGAAGTTGGCATCCATTCTTTGCCTGCTTTGTGAATCAACTTTAATGGTTGCTAAGCGACAAAGCTTATGCTGACTGAGGGGCGAGACAGTCGGGGAAGGCTGGACCTGTTTGAATCTATAGCCGAACTTCTCCAGCTCTTCCAGCCTCCTAATTTTTGAGCCTACCTGGATCCGGACTGGGTCCTTCAGAGGACACAGCCGCCGAAAGCAAACAAAGCCATAATGTGCAACTTAGAAGAAAAAAAGCAGCAAAATAAATAAATTTACTTTGTTCTTTGTATGTGTGGGTGTGTTTGTGTGTCTGGATAAAATCATAGTCTTAGTTTTAAAAGGGATGAAGTCTTTGGTTTAATGTATGGCTCCATTTTATATTGACGTTCTAAACACAGTTCGAAAATCTAAGCTTTTTTACTCCATACTGTTTTTCTACGCAATTTTGTTTGTTATTTTAATGACTTGAAGTCATTGCTTTATGCTTTATAAAGAATCCCAGTGTAAACTTTAAACTAAGTCTAACTATTTTTACTTGTAATAACATTTAACAAAACAATTTGCTTTGTCTATTTGTTTTCACTGAAAATGACTGGAGGATAATGAGGGACATCTAAGCTTTTGAGATTGAATGTTTTTTTTATTATTATTAACTTTTTTGTTATGGTGCAAGAAATGCATCTTTTTTTTATTTAGAAAAAAGAGCTGGAGCACACTATTGTGACACTAATCATGTGTAACTGAACATTAGATCAGTGCTGAGAGGTTTTAGGAGTTAACCTGTTTACTGGTTACATCAAAATCAACAAAAATGTCTGAAAAAGCATAAATCAAATCAGCTGCTGTTCTTAAACCCTTGGGGGGGTCTACTGCTATATAACACTATTATAATGACAGAATGTAGCTTTATTCGGGCATTGTGAGGCTGTAAAGTTGGAGACTTCACCTACAGCAGGTCCTGCACACAGGAAGGGATAATTATCGGATTCAGTACCTTAAAATGAAACCAAACGTTTTTTTTTATTCAGTTGTTTTATGCATTGCAGAGATTTGTGTTGTCATCTCACAGAAAAAGCATGTTAAGTTTAAAGTTTCTCCTTTGCTTGAGCCATGATATGTGGAGCGTTCAGGTGTGGTTTTTGCTGGGTTTATTCGGTTCTTCTCCCCATGTCAGCACATAACAGACTAACTCATTCTGTGGGTTTGGTTTGGTGTGCTAAATATTTTTCTATATCTTTTCAGGTTATTGCAAGTTAATCTTTATTTTCTTAGCATTTCTACAAAATCTTAAGCTGATGTATTGACTTGAAGTTTATTCCGCTACGTCAAATGGTCGTGTTTTGATCTCTAACCCACGAGTCAAGCTCAAGTACAGCAAACCCATTGTTCTGGTTTTTGTCCGACTGCCTATGATGATGTTAACTGTCACAAAAAGATGAAAGCTGGTGACTCACTTGTCTTTTAATCCATGCACCACTTCATTAAAACGCATTAATCGGGTTTTATTTGAGCAAAATGCTAATTAATTTTGATGGGGTGGTTTAAGAATGAGAAGTGATGTCAGCGCTCTCTCAGCTTTACCGCTTTGGTACAGATTCAGATTAGGAATGATGGTTTGAAGACAAAGGATGGTGGTACAAGTGGTCAGGCATGTTCACATAGTTGGGGCTGCTGCCAGTGACATGGAGGTGCAGTTCATCTATACAGCTAAACGTTTGTAAGTTCATAAATAATACTAATTCAGACTGAATATATGGGAGGCAGAGGGACTTATTGCTGCTGTAAAAGTTTTTTTCTGAAACAAAGTGTTTGATTTCTGCATGTTTCTGCTTGTCAATGTGTTCACGTTTTAACACATACTGTCCCATTCTACTTTGCTACAAGGTGACACTTGTGTTTTAGCCAATTACACCATTTTTCCTGGTGAAGCACGCTGAAGGAGCTGGCTGTTTTTCCTTCTTGGTGTGCTTGCTGCTCAGTGTTTCCAGCTCTGCTTTCTTTTATTTTGTTTTTTAATTTATTTCAGGCTGTCTCCCCACAGTTTCTCCATTCAAAAGTGACATCTACTTCTTCCTTTTCTCCTTCTCCTCTCTTTTCTTCACATCTTCGTTTAACAGGGTCTCCAGTTTTGGTCAGATTTGGCCCATTAACATCTCTTTCCTGTTTCTCTTTTTTTCCTTAAAGCCGGAGAATCCCCTCCTCCCTCCTTTGGTTTTCTAATAACTAAACTCTGTCTTAACCTCCCTGAATCTTCCACCTTCTTCCTCTGTTCAGCTTCTCAGGGTGCCCATGGTGGAGTTTGCCTGTTTTTAGAGAATGTGATGATTTCGTTTGTGTCTTCTGTGTTTGCTGTTTTGTCAATGTTGTGTTGTTGTTGTTGTTTTTGTGTCCCCAATCCTCCATCCCTCCTTCCTCCAACTTCCTCTCATTGTAACCCTTTAAATCTGTCCCATTTCCACACCAACACACACTGTCCTTGTCCTGACTTGGTTCCCCCCCCTTTGTTACCCTTTGTGCATCCTCTTACATCCATGTTCCTCTCCTCTGTCTGTGTCTGTCCATTTTGTGATGTAAACCCAGAAGACACGGGCTCACCCAGTTGGACGAACTCAGGTCTGTCCCTTCTTCTGCTCTCTCTTCCTTTTCTTCTTCCCCTCATCCCTACTCTGTCCATGCTTTGCTTGGCTCCTTTTTTGTGCTTTTTAAGTTGTCCTGTAGAGGATGCTTCCAGTTTCATTTATGTCTATACTGTAACTTTACTTTTGCTGCTTATGGATGAAGCATGATGGCAGTGTGCCCAGTGCTTTGCAACAGACATTGTTAGAGCACATTTTTTCTGAGTCTTATAAGGTCTTCTGTAGTTATTTGTTGATATATTTATTTATTGATATTCTAGTCATAATTCAAAATATTTAGCTTTATATCAAAAGAGGGGAAGAAAATGGTATTGAGGCTTATGCTTGTAAAAATTCTCTGTCATCCAGGTTATAGTCATTCCAAAAAAGTAAAAAAAAAACAATCCACTGGACTTTTGTTTTCCAAGTTTGAAGATGTTTCGCTTCCCACCCAGGAAGCTTTTTCAATTCATAATGTCTGAATTAGCGTTTTAGTTCCAAGCTTTATATAGTAGCCCAAAAAAGCCTTGTTATGGCTTAGAAACCATGCAAACTGAACCGAAAGAAAAGGTCCACCCCTGAGTAATGGGGAGTCGTTGAGGTCTTTGTTGGCCTGCTATACCCCATACTGGCCTATGCCTCTGAAACGGGAGTCGTTAGGGTCATTGTTGGACTGGCTGACCAGGCGAGATGTTTTGGTTCTTTGCATGGCGATGAGGATTGAGATGATAGCGGGAAGGAATCAGTCTTAAATTAAGTGAATTTACCATTAATTTGATTAGGCAAATTGGATGATTTGCCAATGGAAAGGGTATTTTTACCTTTAAAATAAGATATTTAGATAAAATGCACTTGAAATAAGACAATACAATTGTGTTTTCTTATTTTAAGTGTAAATCGTCTTGTTCCATTGGCTAAATGTGTCTTTTACCTTGTCAATGCAAGAAAAAATTCACTTATTTTAAGAAAAATCTGAATCAGAATCAGAATAAGACATACTTTAATAATCCCAGAGGGATATTAACTTATCTAGATTTAGATTTTTTCCATTGCTGCGTTGTAAGTTTTTGAGAGCTGAAAGCTGAGACCACCCCCTCTGTTGTATCGTCGTTATTCTATTCTCACAGTTGGGTTGGGAGCTGGGTCTATACTAAAGATAACCTTCACCTTGATATTTTAGTGCAGATGTACGTATATCTGAACGTAGAATTAATCAGTTTTCCAACCTGTGTAGGCCTACTGTGAAATAACCACAATGAAAATGTCATGCTGACATGGATGCAGCTATAAGGACAGCTTTATTAGCCAAGCTAACCAATCTACTTGCTCAGTGGATAGCCACAAGACGCCCGGCTTATGGGCTCGAGCTCGTTCTCCAGGCGGCCACAGGTGACTCATCTTACAAACTACCTGCCAGGCAAACTATCATAAGGAGAATACATGACCAGCAGGCCGCAGAGAAAGCCGCTAATGATGAGAAGTTAAACGAGACGAAGTGCATGTCAGATTTTTGAAGACACTATATTGTTAAATTGGGACATCTATAATTGGAAGTGGGACACGAAATTGCAACATAAAAATACTGGAGACAGATTTCAAATGAGCGATTTTTATGTAGATTTATCTAGATTAATTCTAAGATTACACTAGTTTTAAATCGTAATAATGCCTGTATTGGTATGTATTATGTTTGTGCTCTTTTCGCATATTGTGCCCTCATACTTTGCAATCTTATTTGTTTTTTTGGGCCCAAAGAGGAGCCATATTTATATTGGGAGCATATGGTAACTTTGTGGAGAAAAAATTCCATCAGGATAGAAGTTTTCTTTTAAATAAATTCCTGCACTAATGTGCATCTTCTGACCTTATTTTTAAAGTCGTAGGGAAGTTATATTCAGATGTCAAATCATCCTGGCTTAAAGATGTATATAAATGTACTCTTTATCAGACCATATTGTCCCAAAATGTAGAAGATTTCTATTAAAAAAATCCTGTCTTAAAATCTGTGTTTTTTTTTTTCTTGTTATCTTATGCCGGCCAGTTAGTTATACGTCAGCATGAACACCTAAATTCAACCAATCATATATTAACGGTCATCTGTCAATCACATTTTTTTCCGTCATAGCATCTTGAGTCATATGTCGCAGCTAATATACGCAACAGTTGAAATAAGAAATAAGAATATTTTCCTTTCTCATTGAGTTCCGTCCCAGTTTTCACGGGGATGGACGTCTGTGTCTTCAGCAGGCGTAGAGCTAACAGAACTGGCAGCGTTGCGAGGCAAGGGCTCAAACATGTACGGCTGTAAGTCTTCTACACCAAACCAAGCTTCTGCCGCCCTGGCGTCCTCTTCCACAACATCTTCGTCCCCGCTTTCCACCTCTAGATAAAAAATGTATGACGGAGGAGACTCATCTACAACCTCTGACACTAAACTCTCCTCCTCTTGCATGTTTCCTCTGTCCGTAGCGTTCCTTGACAGTGTCGTTTCTAAGTCACCAATTTAGTGCTACTTGGTCCCAATGGAATTTCCCATTGGGAACCTACTAGCACTAAGTTGCTAACTGATTAGCAAGATGCTTCCGATAAACTGGCCACAACAATCCCGCCCCCATGATAAACAACCAATCACATTCACTTTATTCACTCGTGTAAAGTCGTGCGCCACTCAGGAGAATTTGGAAATGTAACGGTTGGAATAGCCGTTTCCCTACAACTTTAAACAACACTAAAAATAGCCAACTTTGATTCTTCTTAACTCAGTCTGAGTATCATTACTGAAGAGCGTTGTTAGCACTGGTGTATCTGTCCGTTTGAGTCTCGGCTCAACTTCTCACAGCTGAAAATATCTAGAACTGTTTTTTTTTTTTTTTTTATTTAAGATAAGTAAGTATATCCTTATTACCAAGCAATGGGAGTTAAATCCACAAGGAGATGAGTTCCTCTGACATGTGGCATAAAAAAGTTTTTATTTTGCTGTCCGTTTGTGCATGTGTGTCTGAATGTTTAGTCTCATTGCTAAAGTGCATGGCATAATGTGAGCTTTAACATTCATGTAATGCTGCCATTGAGTGATGCAGTTGTAGACACAAAGACCAAAGCGGGGAGAGAAGAAGTGTTGTTGCTGCAGAACGTATAATTCTGGCTTAGATCTAAAAATATCTTGAATCTCAACAGCTGATGTCGATGTTCTAGTTGAAGGTTTTGAAAAATGTCTTCAGGGTTTAGTTTGTGTCTGTTTTTTATTCATGATGATACTGAACTTGCACCATTTAAAAAGACGTGACTTAAAAAAAAAAAAACACAAGCCGTGATAATAATTAAATAAATAAAACTAATTTCAGTTTTGTTGTATGGCAAGGGGTATGCTATAAATGGTCTGTTACTGTGCTTAAATTATGGTTAAAATAATCCTGTCATTTAAAAATGTATTTTTTGTGTTGGAGTTTTGCAATGTCTCGGTACATTTAGTTTGAAATATGCTGCGGCATCAGATGGCCGCTGACACTGAGCCGGGTTTTGCTGGAGGTTTCTTCCTGTTAAAAGGGAGTTTTTCCTCTCCACTGTCGCTACAAGCATGCTTAGTGTGAGGGATTGCATTCGAGTCAATGAGTCGATGCAATCAACTGGTTTTCCTTAGATAGAAAACTTTGAATCGATTTGACTGTATGATCTGGTTGAACTGTAAAGTGCTTTGAGATTACATGTGTTGTGAATCGGCACGATATAAATAAACTGAATTGAATTGAAGAGGTTTTATAAGTATGTTTGATTATTATTTATGCATTCTCCTTTTATTGATTTGACCTGTCTGGCCATGGCTCAATGCTCTGCAGAAGCTTGTCTCTCACCATAGCAGAATGTTCTCTCATCAGGTCCTCTTCTCAGTGCTAGTTTCTGTCTGACCAGGCTGTACCTCTGTGCACAGGTATGGACATGGAGCAGAAGACCAGAAACATGAAATTAAAGTTGAACAAGTACAAGCAGGGAGCCAGCTCCGACTCCAGACTTGAACAAGACTACCCCAAGGTACAAAACCACCCAGATGCTGGATTCAGACTTCAACACCAGGTTCACAGTAAACATCACGTTCCTGCTTTGTTCCTGGTTGTCTTACAGTCCATGACACACAGTGGCATTTTCTGGAAGCTTTCAAGCACAGTACTAACTCTCTCAGGAACATTCTTTGCTGCTCATTTATTTGTGCACATTTCAAATATATAACATAGGTTTGCTCAATGGAGATTTAGTCGTATCTTTTAAATCTTCTTTTTTTTTTTTTAGCTTCACAGAGTGGAAAAATATCTACAAAAAATCTGGAACTTGTGCTTTGCTCCTTTCAAAAGTAAAACTTGTGATTATATCTGAATCATTGTACATTTTACCATGTTATAGTCATTATCAATACAAAGTGTATGATCCTGGAAAGAAGGTTTTTTTAGGTAGACAGCAACACATTCAAAATATTAGTCATCATATTAGGGCTGTTTACAATTCAATAACTTTTATTTTAATCTTTAAATTCAGTACGTTGCAAGAAAAAAATAGTTAAAAATTAGCCCTTAATCTTATGCAAAGATCTTCATGATATCAGAGAAAACTTTGTTTAGGGGTTAAGATTATGTTATGAAACATTTAGGAAAATCATTCAACTTTAAATAAATTAATTCATCAAAAACTTACAGGAGTGTAGCAAGAACAATCCCTTTGCTGAAAAAGAAAAATGTTATGTTTACAGTTTTTCCCAGTTGATATAGGGGACACATGTGGAACGATATCCTTTGACCAGACAAGAAAATAATCAAACTTTTTGGCATATATGTAAAATGACATTCAAGGACATTACTAACATTGTACATCATTCTGAACAAGCCATTATTCCTGTAAAACAAAGTGTTTAAAGACTCATTGTTACTTCTTTATAAGCATGGTTTCTGGTTGGATGTATTATGCTAAAACAAAACAAAACAAAACAATAAAAAATCTACAGGAGAAAAATACTAGGGACAGCTCAGAGGTTGACAAAAACCCTAAACATGAAGAAAGAGCTACAGTAGAATGCATTAAATGAATTAAATCTGTATATTTTTTAAAGGCATAGTGGAGGTTTAGACCTAAATTAAGAATTTAAAGCAATAGATAAAAGTTGATCTTTGAGCTATTTAAGAAAAGAAATTACAAATAAATAATATTTTTAAACCACAAAGCCTGTAGAGACATATCAAAACAATATGAAGCTGTTTTTTGTTTGTGATAAATGTATTCAAAATCATCCTTTTCCTTCGTTTTCATTCTTTACAAAGGATTAATACTTTCACTAGGCGTATTTTTACTGAATATATGTCGATTACTTAGTGCAACTTGGTAAAAATACATTATGCATTGTGGGTCTTCATAAATTTTCTGCTTTGCCAAACACAAACAATGATCATTTATTGTTTAATAATGAAATCAGAATGGATAGAAAAATAAAACCAAAGGTCAGAGTGTCTATTTATAGTTCTAAAGAATGTGTCACTGAGTTTTTCCATAATCAAATAGCTGCTATTCGTCTCTGGAAAAAGTTCTGAAGACTTTCAGGAAAATTCACCTGCTATCACACTGAAGCCAAGACAAAGACAAAGGTCTGCATTCCTTTTAAGTCAGTGCTATGCAAACTATTGCACTGACAGAAGCTGCACACTTTTTTCAAGGTCTATAAAAAGCAGATTTAGTTCTAAGTTGTCCCTGTCTGTCGAACATTAGAGCGCTCATTGACATAGCAAAGCGGTTCCTATTAGTAAACCATTTGGCGACTGTTTTTGACACAAACAGTTACTGTAACTCTCAGCCCAGCTACTCTTACAATAAACATTCCCCTTAGAAATATAAACACTAAACTAGCTCTGTGTTAAGATGATCATTCCAGACCAGCTTCCAATCAAGTGTATTGTGTTCTCTAATCATTCCCTATTAGACAATTAATGGCTGCTTGTTTGGTTAATAATTTTACTGGATAAAAGGGAAGAAGTTATTTTATTTGCACGATGCGCTTATATCTCTATAGCAATTATAAAAAGCAGGACTGTTGTCTGCAAATGCACTATGGGGTAAAGAGAAGGTGTGGAATTAATTTTGTTTCATTATTTTTGCATGCAAAAAACATATAATGTGAATAAAAGTTTGAAAAAAATAACAAAAACGCCACACTGAAATCAAACAAAAATAAAAATGTCTTATTTAAAATAGCTTTGAGTTTTTTTTCCTGTTTTTTTCAAATAAAAAATCAGATTTTATTTTTTCAAATTTCATTTATTGACATTTTTCGGATTGTGTGCATTTAAGAAAAATCACATTATCCTTATTTTCCTTATTGAAAATAACTCTTTTCAAATCGGGCTTTAGATATACCTCTTCAGTGGGCAGACTTTTCTCTGAAGTGAAGAGTAAAAACATATTTCTATGGGTCTGCGTGGACCTTAGCAACAACATTTTTATTGGACAAGAAAGCTTTTATGCTGAACTTGACACAACTCCCAAAAACTTTTTAGAAAAGTTTTTTGAAGTTTCATTCTGGATTGCATTTCTTTTTTTATTTCCATTTGCATGTCTTTTTTGTTTGCAACAATAATGAAACAAAATTCAAACCATAAGAGCAGAGATTTTTGGTCTCACACCATCCCACCTGCGTAAAGCAGCTGTATTTTCTAAGTGTTTTGCTAATAGCATCTTTAAAGATAAAAATTATGTTTTAAACATTTCTAGACATCAGCCAGTAAGTTTAGCTCAGGTTCTAGAAAAACCAGTAACATTAACAATATTGCCAGATTGATAATAGAGTAAAACATTATTTTTAATGATGAATTAATTCTGTAATTTTTAGATCACTGGCATATTTTAATCCTTATAGATAATTTTATTAAGGTTAAATATTCAATCTAATTAAATAATAATTATTTAAGAAATTGATTTTCCTGAATAAATATTAACCCTTGTTTCTAATTTTTTTGTCCTTCACAAATGTATCCCGGAAAAACCGTTGCATTAAGATTCCTATTTGCCTATCTGTCTACAGCGCTCAGGCAGAGACCCACGGGCCGCTGACAACCTGTCAGCCAGGTCATCGGACAGCGATGTAAGCGACGTGTCCGCTGTATCGAGAACCAGCAGTGCCTCTCGGTTCAGCAGCACGAGCTACATTTCTGTCCAATCAGAAAGACCGCAAGGAAACCGCAAGATCCGGTAAGTTCACATCGAGATCAGGGAGATGACATTTCTCTCTTGAAATGGGAAAACTGCTTCTCACCTGCATACCTCAATGTTCAGGTGTTTCTTTTTCTGCTGTTTACATCTAAGAAGAGAAATTCATTTTTTTAGATATATTTATTTGGTCAGGTTCATTCTACCTTTCTTAGAACAGAAGAACCAAAATGCCTGAACTTCACTTAGTCATGGATTAATTGCTGCATATCTTTCACTAAACAGTTTAACACAATTAATCTTGTACTCCAAGTTAAACCAAGGTCATTTGCATGATGCTTTTCTCTGAGCTCACTTTGTTTTTGTTTAACGTTCCAATCGGCTGCTGTGTCTCTGGATCATTTGTCTGTTGTTTTTGATGTCGTTCATTTCTTTTTGCCTTGCATGTGCTGTTGTCTTTTCGCTTCTGTCTCCGTTTTCAGCCAGTTGCAGTCCAGAAGGCATTCATGGGAAGTAGATAATCAGTTAGGGGAGGTGCAGGAGGAGGATGAGGCTGGAGACAGGGGGAGAGAGAGTTGTAAAGAGGAGAGGATGCAGGGTGGGAGCAAAGAGTCAGGGAGAAAGATAGAGAGAGACATGGAGCAGCAGGAGGATTTGATGGATAAAGAAGAGGAACTGCACCAAAGGAGTGCCTCAGAGACTAACCTCAGGTAATACATATGCAGTGGTCTAACAAACAAAGATGGCTACTAACTTTACTAAGAACCTAAAGCTCCTCTGGCCTACTAACATTCCTAAGTTCCAACCACTATTTGTTGTGTTGGTCTCTACCCCTCATCCAAGAGGATATCTGTGACCCTAATACCCCTAATTAGAAGTTTAATGTGCCATTTGTTAAATTCAGTTGGTTATGAAAAAGAACAAAAAAAAATAAAAAAACAGAGACTGGATCCTGATGTCTTTAAAATAACAATTTGATCCTCTAGGCTGATTCTTCTTTTATTCACAACAGAAAAGGAACAAATCTCTTTGCATCTAGGTGTATTTTTTGGTACCCCTAATGAGGTGGAAATTATGAAAATATATTTAAAAAGTAAATAAGAGATATGTAATGCTGTTGCATAATCTCACACTGAAAAGAAACAACGATCAATTTGAGTTAATTTTTCCGGGGGAAGAAAATCAATGTCAAGGAACAAACATTTTCAACAAATCCACCGGTTCTAGGAATAAAACGGATGCTAGAAAAAAAATCTGAAAGTGTTTTCACACCAAATATGATTCATAAATATCTCTCCTGATTTTATTTTATGAAAATAAATTATAAATATCAGTAACTATAAAAAAAAAATACTTTTATTTCAGTGATCCTCTCTGGAAATTAAACTGAATTCAAACTGAACCGTGGATAAGTACAAGCTTTGAAACTTGGTAAAACAAGCTTTCAGGCGACTGTAAACAATGAAAATAAACCAAACGTTTGCAAAAAAAAATGACAGAGTTCCCAGAAAATATAAACTTCATTTACACAAATTTGAATTGATCAATAAAATCTATTTATGATTAGCAATCTTTATGATAATCTGGCCCTGATGTTTGGAAAGTTGCTCTGTTGAAAGAGAGTGGGACCATTTACTGGTAACTTTATCAGTCTTTAATAAAATATCCTGGTTTTACAGAGAATACATGATGCTGTGCTCTGAAACATGGTTTCTAGAGGCTTCTAAAGAGAAAAAAAACCCACAGCATCACAGATACACATTTAGTTGGAGCAGTTATGATGAGCAATGGGTGCATCCACCTATTGTTTAATGGCACCATTTCAGTTAAGTTCAGTCAACATGTTAATATCTGAACTGTAAGGCTTCACTTGCAAGCAATATGGAGATGTTGTGGCTCTAATACGCTAATATGTGAATTATAGATTGCTGAATCAGCAAATGCTTTCATTTATTTAAACTCAATAAATTCACTTTATTTATATAGGGCCAATTCACAACGATGTCATGTCAAGGCACTCTACAGTTCACCAGACAGGCCCCGATCCAGCACTAAAATGTTGTTATCGGTATCGGTGAGTACCAACAAATAGGGCACCGATACCATTTTGAGAGCCAAAAGTTTATTCAACTATTGTCACCTATTCCAGGTAGGCAATAAAAAGTTCTACTGGATTCACTTTGTGTTAGTCTTTTTCCTGATTCACAAAGGTAGGCAGCAGCTTGACAAAGCTATGATGGCTATTATTTTACATCCAAGTAGTATGCAGTTCTTCATACAGACACATCAGTTTCAAACAGATGGTATCAGTATTGGGCCGATATTGCACAGCCAGGTATCGGGTATCGCTATTGAGGCTACAAATTAGCATCGGCGCAACACTTTTAAATATATGTGGTGCAAATATGCACTATAACTAGAACATAACTAGGAAGGGTTATTTTCTGGACTGTCAGCTCCTTAATTTTTATAGCAAAATGAACAACTAAAAAAATCACAGCCTGAGATGAGACCTGTGCCATAAAAAAAGAGAAATAGCAGGCAACAGAAGAATAGACCTTGATTATAAAACAGACAAAAGCCAAGGGAAAAAAAAAATCAGAAAACTCTAAGAGGCAAATAGGTGCAGCATTTAATCATTTTTACTGGAATAGTCTGGAATAGTAAATATATTAATTTTTGTGGAAAAATGCACCCAGCTTATTTTCACTTAATCTTGAAACACGTGCAGAAAGGAATGGTGCATAGAGATTAGGTTGTAACGTGTTCCAATTATATTTAAACCGGCACCATTTCAGTGAGGCCACAGGAGAGTTTGTCTTCATTGTGAACACTTTTAGAATAGCAATTCTGAAAAAGTATGTCAAGAGAAAACTGATTAAGAATCCCAGAGCTGGATAAAAGCTTAGCTTGCACCGCTAATAAGATGCTTCACCATCAAATTAAATTCACAGCAGGATCCAGGTTAGTGCCTCTTTCCAATATTAGAAAATGCCCCTTGGTAGTCAGAGAAATCACTTTAAGATTAAAGCCATGAGCGGCTAATGTTGCAGCCGGGTTTACAGTCAGCTTGATTAGGAAAACACATTCTTTGCCTCTATTGTAGCAGCTTGATGGTTGGACTTTCTCTGTTTTGTAGATATAGTGTCTTAACTGGAGAAATGACATTGTAGATCAAAGCAATGAGTTTAAAAAACACTTCCCATCTTCCATGAGACATGCGTAATGTGTTGCCTTCCTGTTCTTGCTGTAATTTCTTTTGATGTCGTATCCATGTGTTTCCTATCAGCTCCTATTCTTCACTTTTTCACCTTTTTCACTCAGACTCCCTTTCTCATCGTGCCACGAACAGCTTACTTTCTTATGTAACACTCAATATTTATTACCAAATAAATTGGTGTTTAACCTTTTACTTTCAGAAAATGATGTGTAAATGAACTAATTTAATTTGATTGGATTAGATAAATATGCTCTCAATGGATTAGATCTGAACTGAAAGTGAGCTGGACTGGTTTTGATTTGAACTGCCTGCCTCTGTGATCAACCCTACGTTTTTCATGACCGCTACAGTATAAAATCAGTATATATCCTATAGGGCCTTGCCATAGTATTCACAAACATTGACCTCTTTTTACGTTTTGTCACATTAACCCATTTCATGTAATATAAGCACAAATAAAAATAAATGATGAAAATAAATACTCCATTAAATAAAAATCCCTATGAAATAAACAATATCAGTGTATTCTCATTATCAGTACTTATGAAATCGTACGAAAAGTTATGCACAGTAATTTCTAACTTTTTTGATGTTTTTTTTGTCGTATTTCGTCGTATTTTTACGTCTTGCCTCGAGACAAGATATCCTTGCACATGCGCATCTTACACACCATTCAATAACATAGAATTTAACATACAATTAACCCTAACCCTAAGATACAAAACAGCAAGCTACCTAGTGAGAGACATGAAGAAGTAATTATTGCACTGTTTTTCCCAGTTTTACGTCCGTCCGCGGATCTGCTTTTTTCGTCTGTCTGGCTGCGCATGCGCACTAATCTGTTTTTTTGAGGAAAAACGTCAAAAACGTACGAAATACTGTTCATAACTTTTCGTACGATTTCATACGAACTGATAATGAGAATATGTTGACAATATGTGAAAATAATCTTTGCTTTATTATATTTCAAGATTTCATTTATTCAAAGATTTATGAGCACAAATGAGCTCCAGGTATGGATTGTGATTCGAGTACGCATCGGGTAGTGACAGGAATACTGTCACTATAGAGCAGGAATACTATGAATTGATTGATAATCATGAATTGCGTGTTTCCGGTTTTTCAAAGCATATGCAGCGCTGGCCAACAGATAATGCTCTGCCTCCTTTTTTGAATATAAGAACATGTAATAAAAGCTTAAAATGGAAAAACGGAGTCAAAAAAAAAGTAAATGTGTACGTAAAGTAGCTTTACAAAATAAAAGCTTCACAAAATAACAGAAATAAATAAATAAATTCATAAATAGCTAAATAAATACATAATATAATTCATAATATAATAAATAAAGTAATTAATAGATCTTTGAATAAATAAATATTTAAATATAATAAATGAGATACATTTTTTTTACATATTTTATTCCATGTGGATATTTTTTCACAATTTATTAATAGCAGTATTTGTTGAGATATTTTTGAATGAAACAGTTTTCTCTATTTTTCAAATCAATGAATTAATGTTTTTCCGGCAATAACTTAAAAAAAAAACTAAAACAAGAGGGTAGAACAAGAAGGTAGAACTAAAACAAACAATTTTCACAATGTTCACATAAGCAAGCCTTTTAAGACCTGTCTCTTGCATATAAAGTCAGAACACTCCTTTATTTCAAACACAGAAACAAAATTCTCTCCACACATATTTTGAACATTTTGCAGATTCAATACCATGAGCCCCCTAGTATGTCTTAATGTTTCTGTCCGTTAGTGTCAATTTTTGTGTGATTGGCTACTTTTCAGGAAATCACGCCTCGACTGTTTTCTTCCTAGTTGCAGCCAGAGCCATTGAATCGGAGAGTTCTGACAGCTCCATTGGTTACAGTGGGCAATATTTGAAAGATCAATGCAACACGAAGAAATTCAATCTTTCGTTATAATTTAGACGCCCATGCTATCATTACCATAGCGATTAGGGGAGCATAGGCAGTAGAAAATGACATTTAGGTTTCTCTATTTGTCTTTGATCATGTAAACTAAACATTTACATCTATAAACACAACGCATGAGTAAATTGAATGTGATTGAAACAGGCTCTAGAAAAGAAAAAAACCCAACATATTTCACATAGCTAATAACAGAACTATAATTCGGAAATTAACCTCTCAATCCATAAGGTTTTTCATTATTTCATTACAAATTTTTTTTAAATAATTACCAAAAGTATAAAGTCTATCACAGATTTGCCTGTATCTTGAACAGGACACCAAGCATTTCCGCCAAATTACTGAACTTTTTGATGTTCTGCTGCAAAAACTCCTATTTAACGGCTCTGGTGGCAGCTAGTGATGTTAGCAAAGTGTTTTCAGGCTAATCATGGCCGTTTCTCAATTCACAAGAATGCGAGTACGGACTCATGTCCTCGTCAACTATGTTCTTGAGAAGAACACAGGAAAGTTTGGACTCTGGGAGAACGGGAGCACGCAGCATAAATATGGGTCAATTGGAACAGAAGCGTACCGATGACGTCACCACATGCTCAGCTCGTCTGGAGCTGCATTTCCCCTCCTGTTATATTAGACTCTAAATAATAATAAATTCTAACTTTTTTCATTATTTGGGGGAATAATAATGAACCCAGTCCCTGGCTGCTGTTACCCTTGGAGGTCCACTGTTTGCCGTGGTGATTTCAACATCAGAACTTTTTTTTAAATGACACATTAAATCGGTAAATGGGCCATAAAGTGACGCTTAAAATATAATTTTCTTGCTTCAAATGATCTTAAAATGTACTTTTATAGAACAGCAGCAACAGAAAAAAAACTTTTAACTTAACACTCTGAGCTCTGTGAGCGCTAACCTGGAAGCTGCTGCTGCTGCAGTGAATGGTGGGACAGCTGTCAATCTCGAAAACTGACAAGTCTGCTCTGATGCATGCTGGGTAAAGAGGGAGGGGCCAGAAAAAGATCCGGGGACTTTGCCCGTTCTCGGTCTGCTGTTCTTGTGAATTGGAACAGTACTAGTGCTGAGGCTGATGATGTTTCACGATTACGCGAGCACATGAGAACGCACAAGTTCACCTATTGAGAAACAGTTGTTGTTTTCCTCAAGAGTAGAATCAGGACTTCGTATCCAACAGCAATCTCTGTCATCAGCTTAAACAGATTGCTGAACTGTGGCTACACACAGTTTGTAAATGTCTGTGTCCAACTATAAACCAGAGTTAATTTCAGCCTGACTTTGCTCACTATAAACAGTGCTAACATTACATTAGCTCATAAGAAGTTCCAAATTTAAAATGAGTTGCTTTAAAGCATATATCTACCACTCTCAGTACTCACTATGTTAAACCAAATTTTTTTAAAGATGACTTCGTTTGACCAATTTTTTACTTTTTAAGAAACTTTTCTAACGTTAGTGGCCGCAATTAGGATGGAAACAGTACCGTTACAAGAAGAGGGATTTCCTGAAAAGTAGCCAATCACAGGCAGTTTACCTTTTCAGGTTGGTTACAGCCAAATTTGACAAAAGTTGGCATGAGCCACAGAGAAAGGTCCATAAATGAGCAGGCAGGAATCTGCAGGCACATTTAAAAGCAAGCAAGAGCAGAGGAGAATGGACTCGTAGTGGTGATATATTGGGGGCCTCGTGGTATTGAATTTGAACACATAGAATGCTCAAAATGCAAGTGGAGAGTAGTTTACAGGATATGCAGGTGTTTAAAAAAATGTAACCACTCATATGAGTAGTTTTTACACATGTGCACTTGTGGCAGAAATTTGCACTACTTCTAACTTTACACAACTAAAGACCAAACTGTTTCCTTATTCCTCTTTAAAAAAAATGTTTCCTTATCAGTCTTCATAAAATAAAAAAATAAATGTATGGAAACGAATGAACTTTCAAGTCTCGCCAAAGACGTCTTTCTCAGTTGGATTTATGTCTAGACTCTGCCAAAGTTATTCTAACGCCTTTATGTATGTTCTAAACCATTGCATTGTATGGCAGATTTTATAGGTTTTCATCCACACCAACCCACAGAAATACTCAACTGATTGTTTTTCTAAATCCGCCGTATGGCCAAGTAATAAACAGTGGTCACACATTTGACGAAGGACATGTGTATTTGTCGTAAACCATTCTGCAATGGATATGAATATCAGTTTTTTCATGTACAGACACAGGCTAAAAACTGGAGCATTTTTAGAATCTTCACTTTAGCCCGAATTTTTAGGATTATTTGTTATAAGGGACGTATAATGCTGTTTATTTGTGGCTAAAAAACAAAATGACATAAAAATCTCTTGTTATTTGCAGATATCCTGCTACCTAGGGACAACCTCTAATTATTAAGTATAGTAGCAGTTCCCAGTCATATGCCAGCCGAATGGCAGCCAACTCCCCTCCTTCTCCTACTCTATCTCCACCCTTTCACTGATTTGCAGGGTCTGACCGGGAGATAACGCTTCTCTTTAGTTCTTAATATCCACAATTCATGACAGAAAGAATATTTTAGTGCAAAGATTGATGTTTCAAAGGGAATCTTGGGGGACCAGCCAAGGACCCATCAAGGAAAGTGGGGAAATTTTAAATGGCTACTACTGTATTTGGTGTCCTCAAACATTTGGAATACTGTGTATTAAGCCTAACCTATCTAACTCCGACCATGATTATTTTTCTGCTTGATTCCACAGCACTGTGCTTTGGAATAGAGCATAAACATGGATGAATAGTGGTGTTACTCTGCAGCTACAGATATAAAGAAATATATAACTCTAAATTTGAGCTATCGCAACGTGCACATGTTTCATGAAGTAACGTTTGAAGAACAAACAAACATTTTACCAAGAAAAAATTCAATCTTCAGATATAACAGTATATAAACCATCATAAATATGCCTTTTAATTTTCTGGTTGAAAAATTCAGCAATTTTAATTCAGATTAAATGCTACAGTTTTAAAAAAGCTATAATTGCTTTGATTTAATAACAACGCTATAAACTACCAGAATTTTTGGTTTCTAACCAGACAACATTTGAAGAAGTTCAAGGGACTGCAAATACTTTAGTAAGTAACCCTAACCTCCAGTGTACTGCTGCAAATTCTGTATTTCTGTAAAGAAAGGGTTAAAAATGAGTGAATTTAGCTTTTTACTTTTAAAGACAATGTGTATCTATGTGGATGTTAATACAATGAATAAACAAGCCATTATCTACACAGTCGTGTGTTTAACAGAGTGTAGGAAAACAACTGGGATAATCTAAAGTCTGATTAACAACATCTAAACTACAACTAATGTCAACACAGTAAGTAAAATGAAGTCGTAATGAACATAATTTGTTATAAGCTTCCTAAGGTTGAGTTGTAAAACATGCGGTTGCTAAGTTGCAGTAATTATTGTTAAATGATTGTTTGGATATAGAATTAGTTTATAGCCTGTAATCAGGAGAAAGGACACACATTAATCTAATGAACTATCTCTGGCTGTCCTTCCTTTATCATCTGTTTATTCAAAGCTCACTGTATGAAGACAATCCCAGGCGGCTTGTTTGACTGCATGGTTAGAGGATTAGAATTTGGTTTAATTTACTCTTTTCTAACAAACCCATATATCTCTAAACCACAGCTTCCAAAACATTTCAAAAATATATATTTACCTCATTACTTCCCTCCATATTTATTTACACACATAAAGTAAATAAGATTTTTTTTCCCAGTAAATGTATGTTTTAATTATTGATACATACTTTTTATAGTTTTTTTTTTTTAATGGGACATTAAATTATTTAACTATTAATTTCCTAGTTAAATAAATTTATTATATTTACTACTTTAATTACATATTAGATAATAAGTAGACATTATGTTTGAATTCAAAAACTTTTAAAAACTTTCCAGGACCAACTTTCTGAAATTAAAGGACCATGTGTGGCAGCGTTTACCTCCTGCTAGCGTCATCTGTTGTTACTTTTAAGGATAAGTGTTTTTTTGTTTTTTTTGGTTTTTTTTTAGCTCTGCTTTCAAAACATGTATTGATTTCATGGTAGAACTTTTTTTAAAGGGAAACGCCATTTTTTTTTTACATTGGGCCCTTGATTTTACGTTATTACATCATGTTCTTCTCACCCATATGAGTTTTGTGTCATTTGGAGCTGTTCTGAAGATATTCCCTTAGGTTATATCCAGGTAACGTCTTCCTATGGGCAACGAGTTGACTGTTCATAATTTATTCTTTATGGTGCGCCAGCATTCATAAAATGTAGGCGAATCACTGTCCCCCAGACATCCAAGTTATATTTTTTATATTTATATGTTTTAAAAACAGAGCAGAGTGTGTATGACGTCATCCGCGAGCGTCAGCTACCATTCATTCTTCCTGTCCGCTGAACTGCTCCTAGTTTTACTCACATGCCTGGAAGATGTCTGGTGCTACTAAAAAAATGGTGTTTCCCTTTAAGTATTTCAGGATAAACCTCCATATACCCCAGAACATCACAGTGACCGGGAAAATCTCATAATTCCCAACTTTGAGGTTTCACAACCTCCACTTTTGGGACCCGCTGCTCAAATGCACAGCTTTTATTTCAAAATAAAGGTTTTTGTTTTTACAAAATAAAAATATTTATACAAATTAATACAATAAATTTATATTTATACAAGTCATAAAATGTAGCAAAGCAGCTTTATTAGACATCCTATAACCATTTCAAGGTTCATCAGTGTGATGACATAACTATTTAATAATCCTAATACCTTTCCAATCCATTTTAGATGTGTGATTTTGTGAAAGGACCCTGACTATGAACACCACATTATAGATTTGTATAGAATTCATTGTAAAATGTTCCAAAGCTTATTTAAAACTTCATTCTTAAGATTGTAACTAAAGTAAATTCACTTTATGTTTGTAAGCTGCTTTTGCCTCACTTTCAATATATATGATTGCATTATTCGATTTACAGAGTACTGAATGCTTCTGGGTTAAATCAAAGAGCTTTGCTCACTGATGTCATATCAGTAAGGGAGACAGCTCAGAAAAAAATGGCTTAAATACATGCAGTTAAACCACACAGATTTCGTACTATTGATCTAAATTTAAGGTTATTTTTGGTTCAACCCAGAGGCTTGTTTCTGATAGGAAACTGGCAACTCTGGAAATGTTAAAAAGCAGGTTTGGAAGAAAAGACAAATATTTTTTTTTTATTTTTGATTTGTATTTAATTTTAAAACTGGGATATTGCTGTTCTCTACAATAATATACAATAATATACACATTTATTATTTTGACCATTTATCCTTAATGCTGAGCTAGGGCTGGATACTATAGCGAAATATTTTATCAGAATATTTGTCTCCATTTTGGTTGATATGATGTAATTCAAATATCAATATAAATCCTGAAAATATAAAGGCATCAGAAAGACAGCAAAGAATGCTCTAAATGCCTGTGCAAATTTATGATGATTATTTTGCCACAAAACTCCTCTGATATAACATTTTAGAAATAAATTTGTTATTCATAAATGTGGCTGCAGGCAGACTGAAAGTGCAGAAAAGTTTAACTGAATGTATTAAAATATGTTGTGTGATGAGTCATGAAATGGTTATTAAAAAGATAAAGAGTTTCAATCAGCCTCAATAAAGATAACAGGAAAATAACAGACAGCTCACACTTTTTCTAAAAATTATAATCATGCGCCCAAGCCACAGTTAAACTGATGAAAGGGTTTTTCACTGCTTTGCTCATTGATGTCATATCAGTATAAAGACAGGCCACAGAATCCTGGTCAGGAGACATAAAGATTGCCACAAGCTACATTTACTGATGACTCATTATTTATGTATTAAGGTCACATTATGCATCTTCTACACATTAAACAGGCCTGTTCACAGGGATCGACCTTATTTGATTCTAAACCGAGTGACCTCCCCCTGCAGAGAGAAACTAATGTGTTCATGACACTTCAACTTAATGCTGTTTCAGTGTTCATCAGGACTAATGAAACATCCCAGAAGCTGTCTGAAATCGCATGCAACATCCTTCTTTTCTCTGATTTAATACTGTAGCTGCATAGGAAGTAGGATCCTGTTTGAAGAATGAGGACGACTATGTTTAACTGTTTGGATTGATTAAGACACATTTTTACCAAGAAGAGTCTGCATCATGTCCAAATCACAATTTGCTAAAACATTTTAGTCATAGATTGGAAATTTAGCAGTGTTAGAACATGTAAAACTGTGCATGAATGTTGCAGGTTTTTAAGGCATCTGTGATTCATCTGTCAAAGCAGCCAAACTTTTTTGAAAGTCCTTTTTGAGCCTAAATAGAACCTCAGCGTAGGGTGCAATGACCTGACATAAACAGACATGGTGCCACCTACTGGCAGTACTGCTGAACTACCAGAAAGCCAGATTTTTGCCACTGGCACAGCTACTGCATAAGGCCTGATTGTGTTGTAAGGCTTCGCAGAAAATGAACAGCTCAGAGGATAGGGCTTAAAATTGCTAACACCAGTAGCGCTATTAGCAAGGACATGTGTTCACATGTCTCTTAACATCACAGCCACATCAGAAAGCTTCGTGAGCTTTTGCTCCAGCTTAAATTAACTACAGTAGTCAGGCTGTTTTTTTTCTAGTGCAACTCGAGTTTTATCCATTTAGGAATTAAACCCTCTTCTTTTGATTTTCGGGGCATGTAGGTGGCGCAGTAGTTAGCGTGCACAAACCATGTACAGAGGCCTTAGTCCTCGATGCGGCCGAGCCGGGTTTAAATCGGACTGTAGTCCTGTCCATGTCTCTCCTTCTCTCTCATACCCCCTTTCCTTTCTGTCTACTGTTGAAAAAACGAGCAACTAGTGTCACAAAAACTAAAAAAAAAAAAAAATTATTTAGGACCTTTTCTTTTTTTTTTTTTGCAACCAAGCTGGAAGTTCCACACTGTCCTGCTTCCATGGCTTTGGTTTGTTTAGCAGTTGTACACATGTGCATTTGTGTAATCACAGTCAGATGATGGTATTATGGTGAATATACAAAGAAAAGGCTATATTTATAACAAACTGAGCAAAATCAAAGCGTAAAAGACAAAAATGATAAATAATACCCCAGTAGGAAGCTGTAATTTGTCATAAATCGTTGTATGCAGTCACAGTAAAAAATGTCAAAGAACATGACCATGTAGTGTACCTTTAATAAGTTCAGACAACCATAAACATGCTTTCTCACCAGCTAATCTTGTTGCTCACAGAACAAAAAAAGCACCAGCATGAAGTGAAACATTTAAACTTTACTTTTAATTATTTATGTATTAATAATGGACGAAGAATAACGCTTTTCATAGCAGTCAGATTTATCTATTGAAAGCAGAATTGCATATTGAAACCTGTCAACTCCTGTGTGAGGAAATAATATTTCCATGCTTCGTTTACTGTGGGAACATCTTGGCCTAGATGAAAATGCACGATGAGCAATCTGCATGATGAGGCACACAGTGTTCTTTGGGTCTAAGCTGAACAACATCCATCCCTGGAGAGTCCCATTTTTCTTAGCTGGTACAGTTTAAAGTAAGTGTGGACAGAGGGCCAGAACCTGTTCAAAGGCTGGAGGTACGGTAAAGGGATGAGGTTCTCTTAGATCATGCAGGTCTGTTTATTTAAGCCTCAAGTCAAGACTAATAGCCTCAGATCTGCAGAATGGAAATGTACCAGGTGTACCAGTGCTATTTTATGTATATATATTGGAAATTTTACATTTAATACATTAGGAAATTATATAAAAAGAAGTTAATTTGATTCTGATAACTTAAGTTGATCTTTAAGTTATGTAAAAATGCAAACAGTTAGAATATTAAGTGTCAGTTAAAATTAAAAGCAGTGCTTTTGAAGTTATACTGTAAACCCAAATGAGTTAGCAGAACTCAAATACTTTGACACAATCAATTTCCTCCACATTATCTAATCTCATCACTCAGCCATGCATTGTTAATAGCTTGACATTTACCAATAGTTGCAATCAATCTTGGCTTAAACAATGTTGTTGTTTTCTATAAACCTCAGAAGTTTATAGAGAACTTTAGTGGTCAAACAGCATCATGAAGAGTGAGAATAGCAGCAGACAGAAATGAGATACAGTACAGGATCAGTTTCCTAAAGAAAGTATGTTGAAATCCAAAAGATATCCCATTTATATTGTGCAGAAAACCTTTAAAAACCTTTGCAAAGCCCTCGAGGCACATGGCCGCGGAAAGTGGGGGTTCTGGGGGGACTGCAGCATCTCCTAGTGGCAAAAGGGAGATTTAAAAAAGCATAAAAAAACTTTGTACAATTAAAAATGTTCTTATAAATACTTTGGGAAATTATTTAACTTTTTAACCACTGTGTGTATTTGGATTTTAATTTAATTATTTCAAAGGCCTGATCAACGCAAGTTCATGGAAGTTACGTTGTCATGGCAACGTCAAGCAAGCTAGGGCGTGGTGTCCCGCTCGCGGCAGCAGACTAGTAAATGTACATAGTCTAATGACAGAAACAAGGAGGAAATATGGCACAGAAATGCATTTCTGATTCGTCCGCTTATGAGAGACTTTATCTCCACGACCCCAGAGCGCAGCTGAACATTTGGACACCTGTAACCAGGCATGGCACCCTGCCTGTAGCCAAAGTAACAGCATGGTGCCGCTGCACACTTTCATATCTATTTGTGCAGTTTAACATTACTAAAGTATTATAGAGCGTTATTTTGATCTTGTGTTCTTTGTGTAATGGATGCGGAGAACTGTTCAATAACGTTTTGCGTAAAAGGATTTTTGTGCTAATAGAGTCACATGTGACATAAACACAGTGACTCAGGTTCATACCAGCTGACCAAATCTATGTTATAATGTTATTGTGAAGTTTAATCAATAGCTCATTTATTCACCTGAGAAATTATGATGTCTGTGTGTTACAGACCCTGGTTGCGTGGACTGAAGTGTATAAGAAAATAAAGTGGTGAATTTTAATATATTTACTTATTTATCATTATTGTATTTTAAATACGCCTATAGGCTCATAGGTCTTTTGTCCAGAAAAAAAAAAAAATTCACCGCACCCCCTGTTGAAAAGTACTTCCAGTGGCCCTGAAGCAGGTCTGGAGATTCACAAAAGAAAGAGATTCAGATTACATTTGAGTGGTTCTGTTTGGGTCCTGAATGTTTTAGAGAAATTATGGCAGACACCTTTTATAAAGTTTTACTAAGTTTCACCTTCATTCGTTTATTTTTTTGCAAGGAATCCAAATACATTCTTGCACTACCTAACTGCTAAAAAAAGGCTTGCAGTTTTAATCGCAAAAAAAAATAAATAAATACGGTTTAACCTGTGAATCTTGGCGGAGATGAAAATACGCAGACACAACTCTTCTACTCATGTAACTTAATGTACTGGTTGGAGTTTCTCTATAACATAAGATATAAACAAAATAATTGTATGAAGTCAGAATTCTGCCACAAGGACACTCTGATAATAAACTACTCTTCGTGGGATTTTTGAATGTTTTATGCTTGCAGATTTAACACATTGAGGCCCAGTGCTCATGCTTCTTCTCTGTGCTCTCTTGCTTTATATGCTCCTGTAAATTCTCCCCGAATCACATGTCAACCTGTTTCTGTGGACTTATATCAACTTTTGTTACTTTGATAGTGGAACAAACCTAAGAAATGAAACTGCCTGTCATTCGCTTCTTTTCAGAAAATCCCACCTCTTAAAAAAAGTAGTTTACTTCCTAGTTATTGCTAATAATGTTTGCCAACCAGTGTCGGGCTAATAGCTGTTACCTTAAAGAGTCAAAATTGGTTAATTGACGTAAAATATTAAAAACATATTTTAACACAATTATGATTGTATTCTAACAGCAGTAATGTGCTCTAAAAGGATGTATTTTCAATTTGAAACCTTGTATGAGCTAGGCTAACGTTAGCTTCACTGTTTATAGGTTTGATTGAATTCTGGATTAATTTTTTAACTCAGACATTTAACATCCAGACATTTTTAATACATTTTCAGCTACTGTTATGCATTTTTTAAATTGCTAGTTGATAGAGATTTCTACTACTAGCCGCAACTACAGTAGTAGCCATTTAAAATGTCCCCATTTTCCTTGATGGGCCCTTGGCTGGTCCCCTACAATTCCTTTTTAAACATCAATCTTTGTACTTTTCTGTCATGATTTGTGGACATTAAGATGTAAAGGGAAGCGTCATCTCCTGGTCAGACCCTGTAATTCAATGAAAGGGTGGAGTCAGAGGGAGAAGGCTAGTGGCTGGAAGGTGAAGGGGATTTTGCTAGGAGTCGCAGGGGGGTCGGCTGCCATTCGACTGTAGTTTGACTGGGAAGGGCCATTTTAAATGGCTGCTACTGTAGAATGAAAACTGTACTTTGTCCTGAGAAGTAGCCAGTTGCAGGCACTTTACTTTCTTAGGTTGTTTCCAGCCTCAAAGTGAGAAAAGTTGACATGAGTGACAGAAGCAGGTCCACATGGGAGTAGAAGAGAATCAAAATAGGCATAAAAAGTGAGAGAGCGCAGAGAAAGAGTAGACTTATTTTAACACACTGAGGGACTTGTGTTGAATCTAAACACATAAAACATTACAAATGTGCATGGAGAGTAGTTTACTTGCATGGGTTTTAAGTAAGACAGTTATTATGATTATTTCTTACATGTGTGCACTTCTTTAGAATATGTGGTTCCAGAGATATTAATACTTCTGCAGGCGATACAGAAGTGTTGTCTTCCTGTCACGGTATTAAAACTTCTGTCAGAATTTCATCTGAAACCAATCGACCTAGTTAAAATGTTTAACCTCTGCTACAAAATTTTAATCCCACAAGTCTCTATGATACATCACCTCTATGTATTTGTATAACTGCACATTTGAAGTTTCAACAAAAACAAAAACTGATAATGAAAACATAGTGCAGTACTACATGAGGTAACATCGCTTCCAAAATAACCTTACCAAAGATATTTTGAGTTGCATTTTTAAAATGATGAGTAATGAAAAAGAAACATTTTAATTGAACCAAAGTAATTTTATAAGAATCTGACCATTGGTACTTGAAGTAAACTTTTTTTTATATATAAATCTTTAGGTTGAGTCCTAATGACTAATGTATTAAAATTCAAAATCAAGCGGAGACATGTGATAAAATCACTTCTTAGATGTTCAACAGCATGTCTCTCCATAAATTGCCTTTATTATCCAGTTATGTGATGGAGGTCAGTAATTAATTAATGAACGGTACCCCGTGAGAGTTACATGGACCTCATCCTATTAAGAGCACATGATACAGAATGTAATTTGTCTCCTAAAGATAATTTTCTGGCTGAGCTAAAATTAGGATTTAATTTAGGAACTGACCTAATTTTTTTGTTCAAATGAGAAAAAAATAAAAAAAATCAGCTCATGAAAGGCACTCAGTGTGCCCAGTATTAGTGAACAGAGGAAATAGAACAGCTTTAATGCCTTTATTCTTCATTTTAAGAAAATTTATTGAAAAATATATTTTCCCATTGTAGATAAACCTGCTGATTATATATAACTCAATTAAGCAAAGCGTACGCTTAAAGATTCAGATGTAGAAGCAATAAGAGCTGAAATATCAAATGATAGTTGATTTTTATCCCATGAAACGTCTCCTTAAATCTTTTACTCAACTATACTGTAAGTCATGAATCTCTATACCTGAATCTGTCCTTCTCTCCTTTTCACCCCACTCCTTCCTCCTGCTCCCTTCATCCTTCCATCCTCTCCTCCTGTATCCTCCTCTCACTTGGCCTCACCTCTCCTTCCACATCTCCTATCCTTCCCTCTTTGTATTTGCCTGTCCCTCCACTCCCCCGCCCCCTACCCGCCACCCCCTCCTCAATGGTGGTGCCTGACAGTGACTTTGCATCCAAAATGAAAAACAGGCAGATGGGCACTTCCGGTGGGGTGAACATGACCAAGAGCACAAGCATCAGCGGTGACATGTGTAACCTGGAGAAGACGGACGGCAGTCAGTCGGACACGGCGGCGGGCACGGTAGGCACTGACGACAAGAAGAGGCGCTCCAGCATTGGTGCCAAAATGCAGGCCATGGTTGGCATGTCGCGCAAGAGCCGGAGCACCTCACAGCTCAGCCAAACAGGTAGGAATGCAGACATAACACCTTTTTTCATACTCTTTAACAAGATGTTGACATGTGCGTCCTGTCTTGACTTTGTTCTCTTTGTTTATATTTATTTTTCTCATGTTGCACTTTCTTTTTAATCTCCTCATCTTCTCAGCTTTTTCATTTCCAGGGCTTTGGACTTTTAGGGACCACACTGTTTAATCATGTAAGGTTTCTCTCTTTTCTCTAGGTGACTGACATCCTGGATGCTTTTTCGTTTTCTTACTTTACTACAGGTTCTATACCTTCTATTCACTTGCAAACATACGGCGAGTTTTACTTATTGAGCCTCTGCAGATCTAATTTTTCCTTTTCACTCATATACATATTTTACTCTTTCCCAATAAAGCCACTGGTTGTATTTTATTACGTTTCCCTTTGATGTTTTTCTCTCTGATTTTCAGTGGTGAAAAATAGTAAACCTTTTGGAGTGCAACGTGTTTTCCTCTGCAGCTGTTTGTTTCTAAGCCTCCATGCACATTTAATGATAAGTGGCTGCGCTCTGCTTAAATTAATCTACAGTAATATATGTTTTTTAAGGGGAATAGATACTCTATTCAAATTAGCATTAAAGGTATTTGTTTTAAAGTGTTCAGGGATAATTAATTTACTAATTGATCAGTTACATTAATTACAAGGTGCTTAACTGAGAGGAACACTAAGCCTTGTAGATGTGGGGCAGTGTTTTTTTTTTTTTTTTGAGTTTATCGTGAACTTAACGACCCCAAAGTGACCTTTTAGCTCAAAGATGGTTGATTATTACTTTATTTACCAAAACATTATAATAACGGGAAGGTAAAGTGAGATGCTTGTATACAGAGAGGACGGATGAGTGTTAAAAAAAGCGACTGGAGCGAGGCACTGCGCTCACGTGGCATTGTGCTGTTCCCCGGCTCATGAAATAGATGGCACATGGACTGCAGGCTTATCTCTGTTGGTAAATAATCGCATCACGTTTATTGTAGCAGTTTTGAGGGGTTTTTTTTCATGCAATTTCAGCTGCCGTGCCGGGGGACATGTTGCTTTGTTGCTAACATAAAGATTCTCCTGCAGTTTGATAATTTGGTTTTACGAATAGTTCACTGATGCGTCTGCAGTTTCTATTCTTTTTTTACAGAGAGAACTATGAATGTTTTGGTTTAACTAAACAGGCTTTGTCTGAAATGATTATTCAGATTAATCATGATTAGGCAATTATTTAAATAATCCTAAGCTAATATGCTAATCAAATCATTACCTAGAGTCTGCAACCTTTATAATCCCTAAAGTCATTTTGCACGAGTCCAGCTGATTGTTTCGGGTTGCAAATATTGAAGCTTTGTTGACTGATTATGTCCTTTTAATAAAACACAACAAAAAACATTGTTTGTTTTAAATATCTGCTATAAGAAATTTGTTTCCACTTTAAACAACCAACAGTTTATTTATATTTTTAATTGAGTTTGAGGAAAACCTTAAAAGGGTTTATAGAGAATAAGCACAGATTTTCCTTCAGAGGATATGACTTGATTTGAATAAAAAAAAACAATTGAATTTCCAAGGTAACAACAACAAGAATTTTCATTAGTTGCTTCTTTATAACATGTTGTGTGCCACTATTAAGAGCCATTGTAGAGGTTCCAATGAGCGGCTTGTGGCTCCGGAGCGGCAGGTTGCAGACTGCTGATCTGAAAGATGCCATTTGCTAAAAGAATAACCTACAGTACTTAAGTCATTAATTGAGACAAAAGTAAAAATATAAACTATAAACATAAAATCAAAATGAATTTCAATTAAAGTTCTAAGTTCATCGTTCATAGTATATAATTAAATGTAGGTTTGGCCATTTGGAAATCATAAAATTTTAATTTTTTTTAAATTATATTTTTAATATTTGTTTATTTATATATGTCATATTGATCAAAAGTATCTCTTCTTAGATTAATGGAAACAAATAATCAATATAATAATCGCTTTTTTAAATAATCACTAGGTTTAGCCCTAATGCACACTTTTCTCTTTCCTTGCAGAGACAGCAAAACTAAATATCTGCATTTAATTTAATTCTTCTCTAAGTTCAGTTTTTAGAGACTGCATCACTGCCCGGCTGAGTTTTTTGATAAAAAGTTGTTTTTATTTTTGGCTTTCATTTCAACAAAAACTGGTCCAGTTGCCCTCTGCCCTACTTTGTTGTTCACTGTTCCGAGTCGCTCAGCTCAGCTTCCACTTGGCTGGTGCACGGGGGGGATGGGGTTGGGGGTGGAATTGGATTCACCACTGTTTGCTGGTGAAGTTTGAAGAGATCAACCAGGCAGTAAAAATGCAGCTTCCTCATACACAGGTTAGTTTAATGCATGTGGTTCTTAGTCATCACCTAGAACCCAACTCTGTTTTCTTCTAACAATTTTGAGGAGGGAAAAGAATTGTGTCTTTTCAAAATATAAATAATAATCTGATGCAACAGAAACGATAGTAATTTTTATTGCTGTAAAGTAAAAATAAAAATAAAAATACAAATAAAAAATAAAAATACAAATAAACATGCTAGTTGCAAAGTCTTCATCTTCATTAATACAGCTCTGATGATCAGGGTGCAGCTTTTGGATAGATTTCAGGGAGTTGTTGTTGTTCAGATGGGACATAACCAAGGAGCAAACTGGAGTTGACTGATGTTAGGTAGATTAAAGTAGCGAAACGGAGAGAAATTATTATACGGTTTGAATAATTTTCATCCAAAATTAAATTAATGCGATTATTGCCGTTGGAACAATGACAGAGGATGGACAGAGAATCATGCAAGAGGAGGAGAGTTTAGTGTTGGAGGTCATGGATGAGTCTCCTCCATCATACATTTTTATTTAGAGGAGGAAAGCGGGGATGAAGATGTTGTGGAAGAGGACGCCAGGGCGGCAGAAGCTTGGTTTGGTGTAGAAGGCTTCCAGCCGTACATGTTTGAGCCCTTGCCTCGCAACGCTGCCAGTTCTGTTAGCTCTACGCCTGCTGAAGACACAGACGTCCATCCCCGTGAACACTGGGACGGAACTCAATGGGAAAGGAAATTATTCTAATGTCTTATTTCAACCGATGCGTATATTAGCTGCGGCATATGAATCAAGATGCCTGACCAAAAAAATTTGATTGACAGATGACCGTTGATATATGATTGGCCAAATTTAGGTGTACAGAATGAAATATAACTAACTGGCCTGCATAAGATAATGAAAAAAATACAACATAGATTTTAATACAGGATTTTTTTTAAATAGAAATGTTCTAAATTTGCGACAATATCGTCTAATAAAGAGTACATTTATATACATGTTTAAGTCAGAATGATTTGACATTTAAATATGCTTTCCCTACAACTTTAATATATGTCATTTGGATGTCTGTTCTTTCTCTATTTAGCAAAACATAACCATGCAAGAAGCACAGTTATATTTTCTTTCCCTCTACTTTTGTTTGTAGCACTTTGAGATACACTATGTGGTGCACTATAAATATTATTAGTATTGTCATTATTATTACTTTTATAGTTATCATTAATACTTCCATCTCCATGACTTTGAACCTCATCCTTCTTTTAAAGCCAGTCTTTAACTGCCTGTAGAACATTCTATCTGTTCATTTTAATCAGTGAAACTGATCGGTCTGCATGTCTTGCCAGTTGTGCAGCAAAAGTTTGTAGATCACCACAACACACCCATTTATTGCTGATACAAAAACTACAATTTACATGCAATTTAGAGCAGGTTATTCTAACAGTTGTAGATGAGGCCTCTATGTGGCCATTAGGGAGAAAAGAAATAAAAAAACATAAAGGGGCAAGAACAGAACCTTTTGCCCTGAGAAAGAAGGGATTGCTTGGAAGATAGTGTAAGATTATACAGGCACGTTTTAACCCCAAAAATCAAGCAATGTCTCTCTGTTAAAAACCTACTGTCTTCCATCATAATATGCATTTGCTTACCTTTATTACTTTAAAGAGAAACACTGCTAGAGTCACAAAGTTGTGTTTCTTTACTGACTCAGTTCTCTCTTACCTATGCTGTATGTGAAGCTGCTTTCTACCGTGCAAAAATAGCTGAACTCTGAGCCTCTAGCCGTGGTGATTTATCTTCAGTGTTGAAGTTGGTGCCATCTCAGCAGCTCTTTTGCCTGCTGAGTGTGTTTATTAATCTGCTTTGGAGCTCTAGCAGACACGCGGCTGTCAGGATCCTACATGATCAGGACTCGGCGGCACAGATACACCAAAGGCTGAGTGAAAACAGTTCTCCATGGCTTCATCTACTCTAAAGGACAAGAAATAGTAAACAGTACATTCTGCTTTCAAAAAAACACATCCAAACATCCTTGTTTTCAGAAAGCATTAAAATGGAAACTGAAAACGGGCATCTTTATTATTATTATTATCTTTATTATCAGACTAAACAAAACTGTGCAAATGTATCCCCATTGTTTTTATATTTTTAGAATTGCACCCGCCCCTTCCCCCATTGGTTTTTTCTGTGGCACAATAGGGTTTCTATGCAGGAGAAAGTAGTCCTTCTTGACGCCTACATAGTATTCTTGGAATAGATATGTGGCACCAGGGCTTGACTTTAGCTCTAGCTGTTCCTCAGCATTTTCACTAGACACAGGGCTATTGTTGGTTAAGTATGTGATTAAAGCAATGGCGTCTAAAGTTTACTTGGACTAGACTTAAAATGTTGATACAAGACAACATCAACCATTTTTTTTCCCCAAATGTCATAAAATTTTCTGGAATCAAGGTTCTATATTCAAGTTTGGCATTTTTTTCTATGCACTGGTCCATATTTAATCTAGTCGCCCTTTTGTGTCTGTCACCTTTTTTATTCCTTATCTCAAACTCTCGCCTTTACTTGGTGAGTAAATAAATGCACAAGAGACTTATTAATTACTCTGAGCTTTGCTTTCAGAAGCTTGTTTAATGAACTCAATCTATTGTAAATGGTAACGGTTCACATTTTCTTAGCGAAAATATCGGATGCAGCCTTGTTGAACTGGTATGCACATACAACAAAGTCAGAAAAGCTTTGTTTATTACTTGAAAAAATTTTAATGTTCAGAACTAAGTGCTTAATACAGTGTTCTGTAACTCAGTTAAAAGTGAGTCCAAAAGCTGACTGTGAAATTACTGAAGAAAATACAATCAACCAAAGTCCAACTCCAGCCGTCTGCAGGTTTCTTAAGTTCATAAAGTAACAGTGTGCGGCTCATGATAATCAAGCAGCTGATCTGTGCAGTGTGGCCTAGAAGGGGATCTTCCAGCAGCTTTAAGTACATCTTTTTCATGAGAATTTAACCCCTTTTACACTTTTTGTTGCAAATATCCAACAAACAGTTTGTTGGATATCAAGCAAACAGCCAACATAGCATACGCTTTCCTCCGTTGCCAGTTAATACACATTTGGTTCAGCCCAGGAACCTTTGGCATGCACTTGTTTCTGGTACGACTGGTGCCTGTCAGTTTATGTTATCAGTGACCATTATAACTGTTTGTCACAAATTAGCTGTATACCACCTTTCTCTTTATTTTTTTGTGCAATGATCAAATAACAATCTCTGCGTGGAAACTTTAAAAAGGATTTCTTATTTATGTATGCATTTGAATTGAGGCGTCAAAACTTTAAATGATTTTTACTCAAATATCTGCAACATCTTGTTAGACAGATCCTATACAGAAACATTACTATTTTAAATTTGATTTATCATGGAATTCATCCATTTATCCATCCATCCGTTCATCCATCCATCTATCCATTCATCCATCCATCTGTTCATGCATCCATCCATGTATTCATCCATCCATCCATGCATCTATCCAAACATGCCTCCATCCATGCATCCATCCACTATACACCCATGCATCCATCCATCAATGCTTACATGCCCTCATGCATCCATCCATCTATGCCTGCCTCAATCTATCCATTCATTTATCCATCCATTCATGCATCCATCCATCCATGTATCCATCCATCCATCCATGCATCCATCCATCCACCCATGCCTTCATGCATCCATCCATGCATTCATCCATCCACACATCCATCCATCCACCCATGCCTTCATGCATCCATCCATGCATTCATCCATCCACACATCCATCCATCCATTCTTACATGCTTTCATGCATCCATCCATGCATTCATCCATCCACACATCCATCCATCCACCCATGCCTTCATGCATCCATCCATGCATTCATCCATCCACACATCCATCCATCCACCCATGCCTTCATGCATCCATCCATGCATTCATCCATCCACACATCCATCCATCCATCCATGCTTACATGCATTCATCCATCCACACATCCATCCATCCATCCATGCTTACATGCTTTCATGCATCCATCCATGCATTCATCCATCCACACATCCATCCATCCATCCATGCTTACATGCTTTCATGCATCCATCCATGCATTCATCCATCCACACATCCATCCATCCATCCATGCTTACATGCTTTCATGCATCCATCCATCCATCTAGGCATGCATCCATCTATCCATGCATCCATCCATCCACACATCCATCCATCAATGCTCGCATGCCTTAATGCATCCATCCATCTATCAATGCATCCATGCATCCATCCATCCATGCTTACATGCTTTCATGCACCCATCCATCCATCCATCTATGCATGTATCCATCTATCCATGCATCCATCCATCCATCCATCCATCTATGTATGCATGCATCCATCAATCCACACATCCATCCATCCACCCATGCCTTCATGCATCCATCCATGCATTCATCCATCCACACATCCATCCATCCATCCATGCTTACATGCATTCATCCATCCACACATCCATCCATCCATCCATGCTTACATGCTTTCATGCATCCATCCATCCATCTAGGCATGCATCCATCTATCCATGCATCCATCCATCCACACATCCATCCATCAATGCTCGCATGCCTTAATGCATCCATCCATCTATCAATGCATCCATGCATCCATCCATCCATGCTTACATGCTTTCATGCACCCATCCATCCATCCATCTATGCATGTATCCATCTATCCATGCATCCATCCATCCATCCATCCATCTATGTATGCATGCATCCATCAATCCACACATCCATCCATCCACCCATGCCTTCATGCATCCATCCATGCATTCATCCATCCACACATCCATCCATCCATCCATGCTTACATGCATTCATCCATCCACACATCCATCCATCCATCCATGCTTACATGCTTTCATGCATCCATCCATGCATTCATCCATCCACACATCCATCCATCCATCCATGCTTACATGCTTTCATGCATCCATCCATCCATCTAGGCATGCATCCATCTATCCATGCATCCATCCATCCACACATCCATCGCATGCCTTAATGCATCCATCCATCTATCAATGCATCCATGCATCCATCCATCCATGCTTACATGCTTTCATGCATCCATCCATCCATCCATCTATGCATGTATCCATCTATCCATGCATCCATCCATCCATCCATCCATCTATCTATGCATGCATCCATCAATCCACACATCCATCCATCAATGCTCGCATGCCTTAATGCATCCATCCATCTATCAATGCATCCATGCATCCATCCATCCATGTTTACATGCTTTCATGCACCCATCCATCCATCCATCTATGCATGTATCCATCTATCCATGCTTTCATGCACCCATCCATCCATCCATCTATGCATGCATCCATCAATCCACACATCCATCCATCCATGCTTACATGCTTTCATGCATCCATCCATCCATCTATGCATGCATCCATCTATCCATGCATCCATCCATCCACACATCCATCCATCAATGCTTGCATGCCTTAATGCATCCATCCATCTATCAATGCATCCATGCATCCATCCATCCATGCTTACATGCTTTCATGCATCCATCCATCCATCCATCTATGCATGCATCCATCTATCCATGCATCCATCCATCCACACATCCATCCATCAATGCTTGCATGCCTTAATGCATCCATCCATCTATCAATGCATCCATGCATCCATCCATCCATGCTTACATGCTTTCATGCATCCATCCATCCATCCATCTATGCATGTATCCATCTATCCATGCATCCATCCATCCATCCATCCATCCATGCATCCATCCATCTATCCATGCATCGATCCATCCACACATCCATCCATCTATGCATGCATCCATCTATCCATGCATCCATCAATCCACACATCCATGCTTACATGCTTCCATGCATCCATGCATCCATGCATCCATCTATCCATGCATCGATCCATCCATCCATGCTTACATGCCTTCATGCATCCACCCATCATCTATCCATCCATTACTGCATCCATCCACCATCCATCCATCCATCCATCCATCCATCCACCATCCATCCATCCATCCACCATCCATCCATCCATCCATCCACCATCCATCCATCCATCCATCCATCCACCATCCATCCATCCATCCATCCATCCATCCATCCATCCATCCATCCATCCATCCATCCATCCATCCATCCATCACATTCTGCTTAACCCGTCCTGTTTGCAGAGGGGCACGTGTTGATCTCTAGCAGTCTAGAGGTGAAAGGTGGGGTACACCCTGGTTGCCAGTCTGTGTTATAAGTTTTATTAATACATTCTTATAATTTGTTGTGTGTATTGTTTATTCTAAATGGGTGCAGCGTTTACTTTTTTACCTTAATTTGATCTGTATTCACCCTTTCACTTGTCTTCCTAACAGCCAGTTGGAAGTGTGCTCATAACAAACAGCATTACTTTACGGGGTTATTTTCAGTTGTTTCCCCAAGGTTTGGTTCTGTGTGACAGGTTTTCCAAAGCGGGCTAACTTCTATCACGATGACAATCAATTTCATCTAATAAATTATGATCCATTAAAAGTCTTTATTATTCTTCCATTTTTATCTGAAAACTTTTTTTTTTTTTTTGTTTAAACTCGATTGGACTGCTCCTGTTATTTATCTACAGTACATATTAGTCAAAGTTTTACCAGGTTGTTTAACAGAATATTTGCTTCAAATATTTAAAAAAAATGTGGATTGAGCAATTTTTTTTAGAATATCTACCCTCCTTCCTCTCCTTGTTAAGATCACTAAATTTCTCTAAGGTGAATTAAATCAAAACTTGTCCCACAACCCAATCCTGTGCAGAATATTCTTTAGCCCCGATGCTAGAGAAAAACATAAATAAAGAAACAGATTGCCAGACAGCCTGAAACCATTTTTGTTGTGGTTTAAGGCTTCGTCAAAGCGCAGTATGAATCCCATATCAATAACAAAACTGCGGGTTATTTAACAGCTTCCTCTAAATCAATGACGAATACTGCACCCACGATACATTGGCAAATATAACACACTCCAATGTTTCTCTAAAATAACTACAAATAAACGCTCAGCCTGTGGCTAAAAATACAGTAAAGACTACCTCTTTTGATTGTTGTGGTCCAGTCTGGAGATCTCAGTCACTCAGGAAGTCTGATGACACATCGTGTAGAAAAACACTGTGGTGAGACGAGTCATGAGCCGTGTGGAAGACGCTTCTGATTCCCATGATGCTGAATAAAAAGAACATGCTTCCTCTTTTTCTGTACAAAATGATCATGTTGTGTTGACAATGCTTATGTTCGTGTCTTTTTATCTTAGACAGTATCAGACGCCTTGATGTCAGCAGTTTTTTCCTTTATCAATAAGCCTGGGCACTGTTTGGATCCCGCCTCACCCCCACGTGAGCTCTCCATCTGTAACTTCACTATGTGTTACTCTGAGAAGAGGAAGGCAGCCAAGAGACAGGCTGTTCCAACATCTACTAATAGAGTGTCTGTTTTACCTTAGAATGAAAGCTAAGGATCTGAAGCTTCTTAGCTGAGAGAGAAAAGCAAGAGATTAATCTGTTTGCAGCTTTTTTAATGAGCTTTTTCGACATCACAAATGAGTTTAAATTTCTTACTTTTCTGGATAAAGGATCACCATATAAAGCTATAAAAGACAGAACAACTAGAGCTATGTGGTAAATATCCAAAACCATATCCATATAAACTTTTGATTTGCCAATAAAAACGATGGCGTCTTTAAGGACCTTGAATTACTGGATGGAAGACCATCATTACAAGTATGTTTTTATAGCTTTCCTGCCATGAGAACATCGTTAATATTTGTATTTGGAGAGGATATAAGGTCACACATGGTTTTTAAAGGTTTCATGAGGAGATGATGATCATTCACTGTAGGGAGGATGGTGTGAGGCAGTTCCAGAAGGGTTATGACGATCTTAGGCTTACTGCGTGTGTAGGGAGGAGGAGGCTCAGAGGGAGAGGTTCCGGTCTGGCTTTAAAGGAGTAGGTGCTTTCTCCTGGTCAAAGTCCAGATTCTTGTTGCTTAAGCAATCTGAGCTTCTTACCTTTGATATTTTGTTCAGCAAAAATAAAGAGAATAGAAACACATTAAGATTTAGATGAGATTAGTTTTTGCTGTGCAATCTAACCTTAACCTATCAGGTGGCGATTAGCTGTCAGGAAGCTTTCCCCCAGCTTACACTGCATCTGCTCTGCCGCATTGCAAAAATTCTCCATCCTCCTAATTAACACTGCCTTTGCTCCTCTGCGTAAATCCCAGAGGAGCTCCAGTGAGATTAAGTAGATTGTGCAGAAAAAGCCAGTGATAAACAGGAAAGTCACACCATTACAGCCATAGAAGTTAGCCCCATTTACACTACCATCTAAAACGGATCCGTGCTGAGTTCGGACCGAGCTTGGATCAGTTAACCGTCCCGAGCTTGGTTCCTTACAACCATTTAGACATCACGCTAGAATGGTTCCTCGCCTCCTAGTGATGATCTATGCTACTACTGCTCTCTAGGATTTAAGGAGGGAATCAAGCAAATCAAAATGGTTACGTCTGTAACATTCAGGAAGTTATCTTTAGTTATAATTGTGATATTTCGTTGTTTGCGGAGAGTCAGGCGAAGAAGGCAACCTTTGGTGAATTAATTTGACAGAGTCGGCTTTTGGGAAGTGGATACGAAAAATGATAGTCTAATCAGGGCTTACAGATGCAGGAAACAAGGACAGACGTTGAGGTTTATCACACTGCTAAGCAGAATCATCACTGGAAATTGTGCGGCACAGTAGGGAAGCTAATATTTTTATGAATGTCTGAATTTTAATGGAGATTAGGCAGTCTGCTCATGCGCTCTTTGTTATCTGAGAACCGAGAACTGAGAACCTTAACTGAACCAAGCCAAGTCCTACTGATGACCTAGTACTAGTTTAGCGCGGTTCTGTTGTTTCTGGCATTTACACTCAACAGTTCTCAGCACGGTTTAAAAAGGATAGTGAAATGGATCGCTCTTGTCTGTTGGCAATAACGGTCGAGTCTTAAGGCTTGTAAAGGTCGCCTACTCTACTCAGTGTAATTCTTCTTGGCAGGCTTTAGCGCATTAAGTCAAACGTTGCTTGCTTAATAGTGGATTTTTGTACTTTGATCTTTATAATTACAGCTATCATAACAACATGTTTGGTTCAGCATATTTAAAGGTGCAGTGGAGGATTTTCTGGAATTTTTGAAAAGACCCACCCTCTCAACTTTAAAAAATGCACACGCGCAACCCTGTGCCCGCTCCTATTAAACACGTGCGAGAGCATGCACAAGCCCATTTCTCCTCGAGAAGGTGCTGGGACACAATGATAGGGCGGTCGGTCCGATTGATCTCATCTCACCTATATTTATATATAAAAAGTTTCCCCGCAAACAAGACTACTGCTACATTAAAAAAATCATGACATGCTTGTATGTGTTTGTGTGCTGCAGTTTTAATTTGGACATGTTTGCGGTGTAAATAAGGACATGTAGCCACCTTATAACTACTAACGAGACAAATTACAAAATAAATGAACTTATCGTCCCTGGAAAGTTACAATATAGAGGTAGATATCTTTTACTAGCAGTGATGTGAAATGTATTTCTCCAAACAGCATGCCAAAATGTACCTGTCGAGTAGAAAATTTGCAACCGATTCATCAGTGGGAAGTCCAACCTGTGCTTTCAGTGTACGCCATCGCATGAAAGAATCTCCCAAAAATATTCTGGTGTTGTTTCTCTCCTCTGAGGCCTTTCTTTTCTTCTCATATATTTCATAGACACTTTTTCTCTTACGACCCTCTGCCATTTTCAAAGAACCACGGTGAGCTTAAATGACTGTCTGAAAACATAGCTCACCACATAAAAGTGCGCATGCGCAGAAAAAGATAGCTAACTGAGGATGAATACGTAGGATGGCCTTACGTAAACATATCACCAGAATGATTGACAATTAGGAGGACCACCTATTTAGATGATCCGCCCCGATAAAGAAAATCCTCCACTATACCAATAAGTATTCTTAATGGAGTTTAACAATAAGAACATTCCAGTGTCAGTATATTTATTGGACAAGACACACAACCTATAATAGATTTATATTTGTCAATTTGTTAGTATCTATCTCCTAAAATTTGTACTTATATCTATATATGCATGAAATGATACAAATGTATTTCAGAGAAGCGTAAATTATAGGATAACATGTAATGCATTTAATATATATGATCTGATATACATATATATATGATATGAATATAAATGATAAATGTAAAAGCTACAGACATAAACATAGGCTTATAAATATGATTCTAATAAAAGGGGGCAACATATTCAATGACAACATATCTATTGCAGATGGAGGTTCCTTGCTGAAAAATATCAAACCCATCTCCTTTGCTGTAGTCCAGTCAGCCTTCTTGTTATCTCCCTGTCTAGCTCTCACTTGCTCTCCCACAGCCTAAATAAATCACAGTCACATTCTTTTGAAATGCTTCCTATATCCCTGTGCATCCTCTGACCTCATTTCATCACCTCTGTGTGCTGTTTTTGCTTTGGTGTTGAATGTTTACTCGTTTACAGTCTGGCTGTTCCTCCAAGGTAAAAGTTGTGTTTCAGCAAACGAGTGTTTTCTTATCGCACCTCATCACCCAGTAATGTGTTAATCACCTCAATGACTGCATAAGTATTTCTTGGCCACATCGGTTTTATTACACAATGTTGTCTAAACTTTTGTGTAAAGTTCAGCAGCCAATATGTGTCAGTGTGACCTTACTGTGTGCTCAAGGATAACTGATTACAAAATGGTCCGTAAAGTAGCTCTGCACCTTATTTGGTCGTTGAAGCCCTTTCCTGCAATAATTACCATCATATCTGAGTTAGACAAGGAAGGGGAAGCTGCATCTCCAGACGACAGGACTTGTCTGCATCATTCGCGCCACAAAGAATGTAAACTCAGAGGGGAGAGTGTTTAACTGCCTCTGTGTATGCACTCATGGGTATCCTGGTTTATGGGCATCTAAGTGCTCTTTTGTGTCTCTCTGCCTCAGCCGGTACATGTGTGGCTCCCCCATTACACTATGTTTACAGTGCTGGAGGGTTTCTCTGGTGCTTGGCCTGCCTTAGCCTCATCTGTATGGAATGCTTCCAAAGTTCTTATTCTGTGAGCACTTCAATCTTCCAGGCAGAATACATACGCAAATCACTTCTGGGATATTAGAGTATTTTGTTATTGTTAAAGAATTAGAAAGTTTTTTACATTCTTGCCTTCTGATGTGGACATGCTTTCCAGTGGTGTGCTCCCTGTCGTAATGTTTTATTATGGAGTTCTGGGTGAGACCAAGTTTGGTTATCTTCAAGGGATAAGTATTATCTATTCTGTTAAAGAAATAAACTAAAGGTTAGCTTTTATTCTTAATCTGCCTGAAGGAAAGCTGCTCACACAAATTAGCAGGCTGGTTTTTTTTTAAATAGCTGAAGGTTTTGATTTTATGTCCTTTTTCTTTTAATATGTCCTAAAAATAAACTCTTTGCATTTGTTCATTTGAGGATAAAAAGCATGTCTTTACTCTCAGTAATGATAGAAAGATACAATTTTAAACCATAGTTATTATCACCTGTTTTCTGTGCACCAGGTGAGGTGATAGCAGTGAGAGAGGTGTCGCTGTGTGCTGGGCGGCAATACAAGAATAAACTGATGAGGAAACAAAGGTTGAAATCGACGACACGTGCCGACTGGGTTGCGGGGAGAAACGGGCACGTGTGGCTTAGATAGAAAAGAAGAGACCTACCTTTGCTATCTATTTTGGTTTTCTCTTTGGCTGAACACCATCCTCTAAATAAGTGATGGGAGAGGATGTGAATGTCCCCTTTTTTTCTTTCTTTCTTTGCCATCAGGATGGTGCCGTGCTGCCTTGTTAAATCAAGCAGTGAGGATTTAGATTTGCCAAAACAATACACTGAAGGAATGTGTTAGTAAGCTCACATTATCACAAACATACTTAAAAAGGTATAATAATGTTGATTTCCTTATGATATAGAGTAAGGAGTTTTATAGACTTAGATTTATTTGTCATTTTGTAAACACAAGTGAATGCAAAAAGAAATTTATCTTAAAACAGCTCTAGATTATTTCATTTTTTAAAGTGCAGCTTTGAAAAACAGTAATAAATACATTAAAAAAAATAGTAATATAAACATATGACTGTATATTTAACTTTTAACATTTTTTTAAATAAATAAAATAACCCATTTTTTTTAATAGTCAGTGGTAAGAATGTTAATATCATCATCAGAGAACTTACATCATACACAGTTTTCAAAAAGCATCTGAAAAACCGGCTCATAATACATCCGACATGTAAGCATTAGTTAAATGTCTTCCATTAACAAACCATGCTGCCACTTGTGTCTCATATATATATATATATATATATATATATATATATATATATATATATATATATATATATATATATATATAGAGAGAGAGAGAGAGAGAGAGATAATAATAGATTTAAATATATATAGTTTAATTATTTTTATTTCAATGCTATTTGATTTTTATTACCCTGAAATCTGTAGAACATTAATTCCGTATTTTTAAACAACTTTGGAAGAGTTATAGCTGTTTTTATTTCTTTTCATTGTAAAATTCTTACTTGTGTGTTTTTAGGTAGACAATTTTAAGATCCGTCCAGGTACAACAGATAAAAAATATTGCCTTTTGGCTAATTCTGGTGCATTTGCAGGAATACTTAATATTGTACACTGTCCCTGTCAATAAATAAATAAATCTAAATACATTGTAATTTAGGAGGAGGAGGAATTTTGCCTTTTGAGTTTCTTTTTATACACAGTCAGAGATACAAAATAATACAACACAAATTATTACCTTCTAAAAATGAATTATGGCACATGTCCACCTCAGTCAAGACTGGGGGACAGAGTCAGTACAGAACCTAAAGAGGGGAATCAAAAAATAAAACAAGTGTGAAAAATTTTAATCATATTGTGAAGTAATTAAAATTGGAAGAAGAATCTAAATAACTGGTGCGGTCCTTGTTTTACCCACCTAAATTTAGATGTATTCAACTGGACAGTCATTTCTAAAAGGGCATTGATAAGGGAATCGCAGCAGCGTGTGTGCAAACCAAAGGAACTGACTTTATATCGTTTGTAAAATTGAAAAGGGAATTAAGTTTGGTTAATTCAGATACATTTAGGTTGAGACGCTTTTATGATTCAGACATCTGAATGCATCTTTCACAAGAGGGAGGAAAATTGATAGAAATAATCTGAGGGCAAACAGAAAATTAGCCTCCATAATTGTCTCTAGATTTTGCATTAAAAACTATAATAGAAATGACTCGCTTTACATCAAAAGAGACTAGAAATCCAATAATTACTATTGAATAATCCGATGATAATAGTTTAACTTTATTGATCTCACATTGGAGAAATTCACCTCTGCATTTAACCCATCCATTTGGGGAGCAGTGGGTTGCCATTGTATGGCACCCGGCGAACCCAGATTGGAGCAATAGGCCAAGACTTCCTCTGTGGGAATACAAATGTCATTCCCATGTTTTTTGGTATTTCCTCATAGCTGAGCCTTCTGAGAAATAAATGCTGCAAATGACCAGTAATGTTAAATACATACACCAGTCATTTTGAGAAAGGAATCTATTTTGATATCTTAATGTTTTTTTTTTATTAAAATCTTAAAGCAGTGGTTTAGCTATATTTTAAAAAAAATTATCTGATATATCTATTTGTGAGGTGTGGTTACAACCCATGACTGATAAATCATTCAAACTGCATCGACTTCTTTACTGACTTACTGAGACAATCTTGTAGAGCAACAAAATGTTTTGGTAGCTTTTGAACTGTACTGAACATCAGATTAGACTCTAATCGAATTTGTACATTAGATTAGCCTGAAATCTAATTCACAGATACAGCTATTTGTTTGAGCCAATTTGCCTAATTTCTCAGCACAAAGCATCTTTATCTCCTCAACCTTCCTCAGTTTCCTTGCATAAGCAATTCCCTTCATGTCCAATTATATTATTTCTGTTGAATAATCCATCCATCCAATTTCTTCCGCTGTATCCGGGGCTGGGTTGCAAAGGCAGCAGTCTAAGCAGAGATGCCCAGACTTCCCGATCCACACACACCTCCTCCAGCGACACCAGGCCAGCTCAGTGACATAGTCCTTCCAGCGTGTCCTGGGCCTTCCACGAGGCCTCCTCCTAATATAACATGCCTGGAACACCTCCCAAGCGCGGCGACCAGGAAGCATCCAGAATAGATGCCCGAGCCACCTCAGCCAGCTCATTTCATTATGGAGGACTCTACTCCGAGCTCCTTCGGGGTAACTGAGCTCCTCACCCGATCTTGAAGGGTCAGCCCAGCCACCCTATGAATGAAAACTAATTTCTGCCGCTTGTATTCACGATTTTTTGTCCTGTCATTCATCTCATGATCTGAGTAATGACCCAGTAGGGTGGGAACGTAGATAGATCGGTCAATCAATAGCTTTGCACCCTGAGTCAGATTCCTCTTCACCGCGGCAGTACAATACAGCGACCGCATCACAGCTGACGCCACACCAATTTGTCTATCGATTTCAAACTCCATCCATCCCTCACCCGTTAACACAACCCCAAGATACTTGAACTCCTCCACATAAGACAACGACTCTCCACTGACCTGAAGAGGGGAGTCCACCTTTCTCTGGTGGAGAACCATGGCCTCAGATTTGGAGGTGCTGATCCTCTTCGTGGCCACTTCACAACCGGCTGCAAATTGCCTCAATGCACGCCCCAGGTCCTGGTTTGATGAGGCCAAAAGGACATCATCTGCAAACAGCAGAGATGATATTCTGAGGTTCCCAAACCGGACATGCTCCGGTCCCTGGCTATGCATAGAAAATTCTGTCCATAAAAGTAATGAACAGAACTAGTGATAAAGGGCATCCCTGCGAAGACCAATAAGCACTGGGAACAGGTCTGACTTACTGCCGGCAATGCAAACCAAGCTTCTGCTGTGGTCATACAGAGACAGACAGCCCTTAACTATTTTCTATCTATGGAAACCTGGTTGACTGCATAAAGTCATTGACTTTACAGGATCTGCTCATAAACCATCTAGTTCCAGTAGACATTTCCTTGCATTGTGTTGTTGACTTCATAGAAATCCCTCACAACGAGCTTTCATGTGCTGAAAATGTGTTGTAAAAAATGTTCTTATGGTTTTCTAAGATGGACTTATTGAAATTAAAAGAAAAATTAGTAACTTGGTTATGGTATGTATTTCCCAACGTACTGCACAAAAAGAAGTGCTGTGCAGTGTACATTTTGGACATCCTCAGGTCTTAGCAAATGAGCGCACAATTTTCAAAGTTGATTTAGTCTTATAGAAAGCCTAATATAGCAATTTAAAATCGCATTTATGGCCACTGTCATCCACCATACAGTAGATGCCTGAGCTGTACCATTTCACTTTGACCTGCAGTGTATCATGGGAAATGGAGGGAAGTTTGATGTTTTTAGCTGTAAATATGGCTTTGTTAAACTTAGATATGCTCAGTTGGTCTGGTTTTCACTAAATAAAAACAAAAAGAGCTTTTTCATTTCCCAAGGCTGAAGACCCTATAGATTTCTTCTTAACAACTGAGAACTTATTTCTTGAGACCTGAGGGTGTCCCAAAGTGGACTCTGTATTTCCGTCCTCCCAAGTGCTTCTGACATTTTTCAAAGTTAATATTAACCTAAAAACCTCAAAACCACATCATCTTCTGTTTTAAAGAAGAAAGTTTTGCTGATCATAGTTTGTAGTTCAGATCACTGTAGAAACTTCTGATTCAGCTAAAAGAAAAGTTTTTGAATATGCTCATACTTAAGACTGTCCCACATGCATCCACTGTCACTGTTCAGTTTCCCCTCTGGCTCTAAAAGGCTTAGTGCTGCTTGTGCCGACCTACATTGGATCTGCAAATGGATTCCTTGCACTACCAAGCTTCTTGGGGAAAGTAGACTGCAGTGTTTAATAGGGAGGAGGAGTTCATTCTCAGCAGTATTACTGCCGGGAAATGTTTTGTTTGTGCAAGCACAAGTAAACACTTGGATTTTGTTTTGCAGTTATTCTGCTTGAGAGATATAAAAACAAAAATGTCACATTTGGGATTTCTGGACACAAACTGAATTTTTGATGTACTGCGGACAGTTTGCTCAGACCAAATGTTTGATTTACAAGCATACACTGGATTTATCTGACACATCTGGTTAGCTCCCAGGTCTTTCAGAAGGTAGACCTCTTTTTACTTTTGAAGTAGCCAATTAACCTAACAGTCATGTTTTTGGACTATGGGAGGAAGCCAGAGTACCCAGAGAGAACCCACACATGCAAATTCCATGGACAAAAGCCCCAGGCTGGGAATTGAACCCAGAACCTTATTGCTGCAAGGCAGTGGTGCTACCTACTGCACCACTAAGCAACCCCTGCACAGGCATCCCACCAAGCAAAAATGGGTTTGAACAGACATTGTAAACACAACATGATTTACCTCAAACGACGTCTACATTTGGTTGAAAGGTGAAAACCCGTCATTCTCAGATCGTTGAAAAGACGTTTGAAACCCAGTTTTAGTCTAAAAACCAACGTCTTAATGTTGTCAGGTGTTTTGGGGAGATACAATTGGTCAACAAGCCAAAGAAATGGAGGTGAGAGAGTTTGGAACTACTAACTTAGCTTCCAAAAAGAGGAAGGTCCGAGATCAATTAAAAAAGGCACAAGAAGATGCCTTAGTTTTGCCGTTGGTGTAAACTATAGCTGGAGCTACAACTCAGAAAGCATTCTGAGCTTTAGCATGTGAGAACATGTGATTTCTCATAGTGCTGCTGGTGTTTGCAAAGCTTCCAAACCATATCCTCTTGGCCGTTTTCTACGAGGCATTTCAGCATGGTCGGATTGGTCTCAACTTATTTAGGAGCTGCATCAAATGCCACCATCTGGCCTTCTGGTGGTTCAGCAGTAATGCCTGAAGATGGCACCGCATTGGTTTTTGTAACTCATTGTGCCCTTTGCTGGGGTTCTATTTAGGCTCACAAAGGGCAAGCTAAACCCTATCAGGAGGGACACCTTGAGTATATAGCGGGGGTGTCAAACTGGTGCCAGAATGGGCCGTGTGGCTGCAGGTTTTCTTTCCAACCAAGCAATAGCACACCAGACTCCATTCAACTCATCAAGTCATCATGTTAAGACGGGACTCACTTGAGAAGATGACTGGAGTCTGGTGTGCTATTGCTTGGTTGGAAAGAAAACCTGCAGCCACACGGTCCTTTCTGGAACCAGTTTGACACCCCTGGTATATAGCCTTATTTTATAATAATCAGCTGGATATTAGTTTTTTTGCTAAAGGCGTATAATGTGACTATGTACCTTAAAAAAAAAAACGAACGTGTCAACTTTATACCCAACTAGATTAGTTTTTCAAAGCAATGATGACTGCAGATGGGTAATTTAGCTCGCTCCCCCAAACGCAGTGGTAATGATGTTGTTAAGGAGGAACAGGGAAGAGCAGTGTAAGCCACGTGAACTCTAAGTGACTGCCAGGTGGCCTCTCTAAGAGATGCTGGCAGACCTAATGACAGCTTGTTGTCATTGGCCTCTGTGGATAGAACAGGGGCAAAGAGTGTCAGGATGGAGAGAAAAAGTAAATAACGGTAATGTACGGCTCAGAAGAAAGAAACCCGGCAGCTGGTGGGGGAAAAAAAGAGAAGAGTCGCGAGGGGGCTGAGTATCTCTGGGTAGAGCTTTTTCATCCGCAGAGCCAGCAGAGGTGTGCCTGAGCAGCTCAGCTCTCTGATTGTTGAGGCCAGACACTGCTCTGTTCCCTCCCCCGCTGAAGAAAGAGGTGCTGCAGGAGCATCAGACCCAGACAGCACCAGACTGAAACACAGAGACAGCATTTTTCTGCTGCTTCCACCTTGTTGAAATCTCCAGAGCGTCCAAGGACAGACTTTTCTTTTTTACCCAGCTCTGATTTACAGCATCTTCAACTGCAACTGGGCTTAGATTTTATTTACATACAATTTACTTTTTTTTTTTTTTATTCATCATCTTAAAAGGAATCACTGAGATTTCTGAGATCCTGTAATTGCATTGATCACACTGAGGAGGACGACTCGGTCAGCATGGGCAGACAGGGACACGATAGCTCAGCCACGGCTCCTGGGATGCGCATCCAGTGCTCCCAGAGCAAAATGAGCCTTTCTGCGTCGTTTGAGGCGCTGGCTGTCTATTTTCCCTGCATGAACTCCTTTGATGAGGAAGATGGAGGTAAGATGCTGCCCTGAGACACTGACAGTTAGAAATTAGGAGCTTGGTTTAGAAAAGGATGCACAGATAAGAACTACTCTAGACTTAAAGAAGAAACCTGAAATACAGTAAAGTTCAGTTATGCATGAAGTGGAAGGTTTTAACCTGCCGTGGTGTTTTTTGTGTTTGGTTTTGACAGTTGAAGCAGAGATGATGATCTAATTGATGCTGAAAGAGTCTGGTTTGTTTGATTAGCTGAACGGATGTTGATGAGCCCACGAAGGGTTTTTGTTTATTTTTAATTATGTGCATGGATTAGGTTAGGACACTGCTATTCTCCCATGCTTTTTTCTAATCTACTTATCTTTATTGTTTTTTATTACCAAGCCTGCAGTGTGTTAGGAAGCAATGATTCATATTTATTGGTGATAAATAAACAGAGTATCTTGCAGTTATATACATGCGGGTCCGTGCCACATGACTGAGGCTAATTTGCAGAAATGTTCCGCTTCGTTTGAAATGGAGGGTTTTTGAGTTCATTGATAAGATCTGAGTCGTCACTGATTGGCTGAGAATGTTTTGCTACAGACGTCAGAGACAGCCTCAGTCAGTGCATCTTCTATTGAAACATCTGAAGAGCAGGAAGAGGAGGTGGAGGCCAGGTCAATAGCTGAGCTTTCAAGGCTAAAGAGCTTCATCACTGTATACTGTCTGTTTGAACAAAGACGGGAAGAGAATCACAAATTACATCTGGAAATAAAATATTAGTGGAAGCCGTTAAATAACCAATTAAACAATCTGTGAACAATTTGCATCTCTCCAGGGTAAACAGTAACCCGATAAAAAGGTAGAACATTAATTAGTGGCTGTAATTGTTCCATTGTTTACCTAAGTCTGAAATTTTTGGACTGCATGCATAAATGACAGAATAATCAAGTAATATACTGTAAATCATTTGATCAGAGTCAAGAATTAAAAGAGTCCTACACAGTGATAAACCAGAACAAGAGGTGCAAACAATGCGGGGAAAATTGAAATAGGTCTGTGTTCACCTCATCAACTCTAGAGGTTTTGCCGGTTTGATATAAAAAATTATAATTTATACTTTTTCTTATTTTTTTTCAAAGTAAGACACAGCATGTCGACAACAAGCAAACATTTAAGCCTGTATCCCCAAAATAACAATTCAAGAGATGACAGACCCCCCCTTAAATACATGTAAATACTTCACACTGTATCTATACATATCAGGTAAAGTTTTTTTTATTGTATTTATTAATTTTATTTTGCATATTAATAATAAGTATATGAAACATCAACATATTTCATAGGTCATTCATTTACTTTAATTTACATTTATGTATTTCATCATGTATTTTGGTCCCTCATATACCTGAAGTTTCTCATCACAGTGACTGAAAACCATCTGATGACGCCCCAGTCGGTGTCTCCTGACCCCGACTTTAAGAACTATCGGTTCAAAATTATAAGATGATTAATTCCATAAATATAGTTCCATAGTATTAGTTTGCCATACATGCCTTTATAAATGCTGATAATCTTGCAATTACCAGTTTCTGTTGGATTTAAAGATACTAGCCACTACTATTTTTGTCAAAGCAAATACTTTTTTAGAAATAGTAAATCCAAAGATAGTAGAGAATGAAAATTATCTTAATTAAACAAAATATTTTACTATACAAAGAGTTATTTTATAACTTTTGACGGGTCCAAAATGTGTATTTCTGGTTACAACAACTGAAAGACATGAGAGAGGTCGCTCAGGTGTTTCCAGATGCTAGTAGCTCTGTGATAAAGCTTTTTTATCTGTGTTTTATTTCAAAGATTAGCATTAGCGGACCTAGCAACATGCTAACAAACAGTATGAGCTGAACGTAAGTGGGCTAGGAGGAGTAAACTTGTAGCCATCACTTTTTTAATAATTTCATCTGTTTAAAAACCTGCAGCACTTATTTCCCCATTTTTTTCCATTTGCTGTAGTTCTTTAAAATAAAACCAGAAATAATCAAAGTGTGTTCATCAGATAGTCACTGGAACATCATTGGAAATTAGTATTAGAAAAGGAATAGGGTTGCCAACCGTCCCTTATAAAACAGAATGATTCCGTATTTAGAAATAGAAATACCTGTCCAGTATTTAGTGGAAAAGTAACGCACTTTGTCCCGTTACTGTAAGAGTAAAAAAAATAGTCAGTAAAAAGCTAATGGAAAATGAAGAAGGGCACGTTAGAAACTAAAACTAAACAAAACTAAAGGTAAACTTTTTCCCGGTTCCTGTCCTGCATTGTGACCAATAAGCTGACAACATATATGTAACTATCTAGTATACCCTGATCCCATTGGTCGAGCCAAGTGTCGCTCACGGAGAAGATGCTGACGCTGCTTTTGGAGGCAGTGCGCCTTTGAATAGTTATGCTCCTCTGAAAAAAAAAGGATGCAGAAATATAGGGAGGAATGGGAAAAAACAAATACCAGGGTGGAAAACGTATGCAATAATGAATATAAAGCACACTGCAAAAATTATTTCACACACAAAGGGGGCTAAAAAAATCACCACGCCAGGAGGGGTGAAGGCAATCGGGTCAGCTGGCACACACATGAGATGTCCCTTTTTTTTTTCTTTTTTTTTTTTAGGGAGTTGGATACCCTAATCTCTGACAATATTTAGTTTTGCTCTTATAAAAAAAACAAGGTTCTTGAATGAATAAGGAACATGATTTTCTTTGTGTTCTGGGTGATTTTTGGCCAAGAGAGGAGAGGCAGACTGCTTTAGCTTGTTTAGATGTGAGTATTTCTGTCAACCATGTAGTTCTGGACTGTGGAAAAGTAGCAGCAGGTTTGCTGGGGGGAGGCAGTCAGCTGTCTTCTTGGATCAATTTGGAGGCTTTGAAGTGGAAAGCATTGAGGACTGAGGTGGAGTACGAACCCACTGTGTCTCCTGCAGCACAATATGACTGTACTCCATGTTCTATTAGGCGTATACACAGTCAGAATCCTTATATATCAGTTGAATTTTGCGTGATCCTTTCCAAAAAATATTGCTGCTAATAAAAGGTGGAATTCCAATATATAAGATTGTCTCTTTTGGAGGATGTCAACAATAAAGCCAGATTTGTTCTGACATGAATTCATAGTCTGGGTCTCTTTTTTTTCTCTCTCTTTCGTGTCTGACTGTCTGGGCAGAAGCAGGAGGCAAGAAGTTGCGCAGCACGGTCCAAAGGAGTACAGAGACGGGCCTGGCGGTGGAGATGAGGAGCAGGATGACTCGACAGGCCAGTCGGGAGTCCACTGATGGGAGCATGAACAGCTACAGCTCAGAGGGAAAGTAAGGGCAGCCATTACATAAGAATTATTAACGGCTTTAGTTTAAATTCTGAGGCAGTTCCTCACAAGGTTTCAAGCTCCAGTTTTTGTTGCTGAAAGGTGTGCAGCCATCGATGTCCTGACTTTCATCTGATCTTTCTCTTTCAGCCTCATCTTCCCCGGTGTGAGGCTTTCCTCGGACGCTCAGTTCAGTGACTTCCTGGATGGTCTGGGACCTGCCCAGCTGGTTGGACGTCAGACTTTGGCTACTCCACCAATGGGTGAGAAAAACATTTTTTAATGTATTTTTTTTTTTTAAAGGAAGGAATACTTTTAAAAGAAGGTGGTATTTACTTAGTTTGATCTTTTTTCAGGCGACATCCAAATAGGCATGGTGGAGAAAAAAGGAGCCCTGGAGGTCGAGGTCATCAGAGCTCGTGGCCTTGTGGGCAAACCAGGATCTAAGGCACTGCCAGGTAATTTATGTTCACAGAGAAACCAAAAGTTCAGGTGACATCAGTGATTCAGAGACACTTGATAAGCAAATATGATATAAAACATAGTTGGACCAAACGTGCCACAGTTAGATATATATAACTGCAAACTGTCAATATGTATTCAAATTACAAAGAAATAAAGAGATGAAATATATGTATTATAATAGTTATATAATGTCCTTATTTTATTCACAGAAATATGTCAGAGAATTTCTTAATTAGTTCTCTATTTAACTGTTTAAGTAGACTTTAAAGCAGAGGTCTTCAACAGGGGATCCGTGACCCCTAGGGGGTCCTCGGAGGTACTGCATGGGGCTCATGAAAGTTTTGGTTTATATATATTTATATTCCTCCCCATAATTTTTTCCACTAATTGAAATGCCTTTAAATCCACATTAACATGAATTCAACACACAGATAATAAACAGATAAATGGAGGCAGAAGATGTCTTTCAGTCATCAATGCACACATTCAGCGACACACAGGAGCTCTTTCACGCTGGGCACAGTTTTATTCACAACACCTGTCCCATCAACCAGGAATCAGAAATACTTTAATAATCCCAGGGAGGAATTACTTTAGTTACATGACTCCATCTGTAACAGAGTGACTTTAGGACCAATTTGATATGACACAATTTCATGCAATATATATAATTAGGGGGTCACCGATCCATCTCGCCATCAGTTTTGGGGTCCTTGGCCTGGAAAACATTGAAGTCCCCTGCTTTAAAGGAACTGAATGAGTTTATTCTAATCTATCTGAACATCAGTTCATCTGCAGGGTTAGAATCAACCAATCAGATGTTAGATTAATTATTTCACTGTTTGCTGTGGTCATCTTATGCATTTCACTGATTATTTATGTGTTTATTAATTACTTTATATTGATAGTGATGAACATACATAGGTATTTAATGATTTCGAAGGGTGTTTAGGGTTCTTGAGGTGCTTTATACAAAACAAGCAAATCAGCCAGATTGTAATCCGTCTTCCTTGTTTTTGTCCATTCCAGCACCATACGTAAAGGTCTACCTTTTGGAAAACGGAGCCTGCATAGCCAAAAAGAAAACTAAAGTAGCAAGAAAAACGCTGGATCCTCTCTACCAGCAGCAACTGCCGTTTGAGGAGAGTCCAGGAGGAAAAGTTTTACAGGTTAGCCCAAAACCTCCTTAAAGTTTCCCAGGGAAACATTAACATCCAAAATATTTGAGCTTTTTTTGTAACTATTTTTATTCTCTCATGTTTTTTTAGGTCATTGTCTGGGGCGACTATGGACGTATGGACCATAAATCCTTCATGGGAGCAGTCCAGATCCTGTTAGACGACCTGGACCTGTCCAACATGGTGATTGGCTGGTACAAGCTCTTCCCTCCTTCCTCACTAGTGGACCCTACTCTGGCCCCACTGACAAGAAGAGCTTCCCAATCCTCACTGGACAGTTTCTCTCGATCATAGCAGCGTGTGGACTAATAGCGTTGTTGTAGCAGCCAGTGTTGCGATTACAGGTCACGAGCCCCGGTTACACTGCATGCTTGATGTTGTGTCTTCTGAGCCTGTTTCTAGGGGCGCGAACGTGATCCTGTGTTTTAAGCAAAAACGTTGCGCACATTGTGCACGTGGCAAAGTGTGTTGCAAGCACCCAGCGGCAGGGATTGCCAGGTGTTGTTGTCATTCGGAAGAGGCCGGGATGAACTCCTTAGCACGAGGAACTTCTCAGTTCCAGGTTTTCTTCCAATTTGAAGCCATGGGGGCCGACACTGGGTACTAATAAATGAGTTCAACAGTGGCCCCTTTAGAATGAAAAAAAAAAATCAATGAGTTGTTTTGATTTTTTTTCTCTTTTCCGTTTCCTTTTTTCTTTTGTTTCTTTAAATGTCTGCGGTACTTTTATCTGAATGGGGTGACGGTGTTCCCGAACACATGCTTGGTCACACCATGCCAACAAACGTAGCTAACATGCAGTTGAGGAGACCAACATTTTCCAAAGGGGGTGTGTTCGTGTGTCCTCCTACCTGCAAGAGAAATGCATTGCATCCTCTTGGTCTATGTGCTGACCCGCTGTTGCTGGTAAACCACCAGATAATCAGGGGCAAAACTGAAGTGGCCTCCAACAACACCCCAAAATAAACTGCATCAATCCCAACCCCATAAAAAGTACTATGGTATTTTTCACTTCCTTTCTCTGCTGAAAATCCTATAAGAATCCAATTCTGATATTATTTTCCCTTTCAGTTGATTTGCATGGGCACAAACTTAGCTGAATAATAATAAAAAAGAATTCTATTTATTTTTTGAGGCTGTAACTTGCAAAAAAAAATGAATAAAACTAAAAACAGATCAGCCATTTTCAACAATTTATATTATTTTTCAAGAAGAGTTTCACTAGTGCATGGTTTTCAAAGGGAGTGAATGCAACATTGTGACAAAAAAAGACAGTTTATCATTCTTTTTAACCATGAGTCATAAGTCTGTGTTTTTAAAACAATCAGATTAAGGGAACTTTAAAAAAATATATATGTTTGGAGTTATTTAAGAAAAAAATGACAATGAGAATAAATGTTAGATATTTATTTCATTGTAAAAGGCTAAAGCCTTAGAAAGATTAATGTAATGTGCAAATTGTACATTTCTCTTTTTCTTCCTTGTCCCAGGGTACTTCTCTTTGTGGTATTCGCTGCTACCATCAGTTAGTCCCCTGAAACTGTCCAAATTTAAGGACTCTTAGTTACTTTACACTTCTGCATTGTTTTAATGCGCATTTTTGTTTCGAACTGAATTTGATTTTACAAGCATGTTGAAAAGGATTTTCTGCAACATGTCTTGGGCACACCTTACAGTAACTCAGCATGTTTTTGATAACGATGATATTTGGACTTTTTGCAGATTCTTGTACAGTGCATGTGAATTTTATTACTTTTCTCCCTCACGATTAATTGAGCAGTGAATAAGTTGTTGGTCTTCCACGGCCAGGTATAGAAGTTTGATTACAGAGGATTAAAAAAATACATTCCACCCCCCCTGAAATCGTATTTTCTTTCAAATTTCTGAGGGAAAATAGAAAAGAAGAACGAGAAAAAAAAAAAGTTTTATATTTTATCAAAGCAGGCAAAATAAATGTGATTTCAAAGTATATTTATTTTGATGCTGTTGACAAACAAACATGCAAAAATGATCCTTTTCTGGTGCACCAAGACATCTGTACGTAATCAAGGGGCAGCAACCATGCAAGAGCTGCAGGAAGCTGTGGTTCAGTTTTACAAGCACTCTTAGGTGAGGATGAGCAAATCACAATTTTAAAAGAAAAATAAGGGACATTGCCACAGAAAATTTGTTTTTTTTTTCTTCTTTTTTTGAATGAAAATGAAATTAATTTACTATATTTTTGTTAGTTTTACTTTGAAGCCAAGACCAATTTATTTTTTATTTTCTATTTTTAGTAACTTACAAATACTTCCCATGTTTTGGGAGGTATACAAGTCTTACAGTTGCAGTATGTCTGAATGAAATGGAACCGAGGCATTGTTCCTTTTTCCACATGAGGAAAAACATCATTTTAATAAAATAATAAAAATCCACCTCAACTGTGTAACAGAATACAGAATATATTTTCAATTTAAAGCTCACTGTACATACCTTTAGATGTCAGAATCTGAATTAAACAATAAGCAGATCATATATTCTCCTTTGGAGCAGGGAAAATGCCTCAGGATGAAAAAGACATATGTTATTTATCCTTTTGAATGCCTTTTTGATTTTCTCTTTTTGGTGCAATGTGTTAATGCCAAGGCTATGTCTTGGCGAAGTATGGTTGAGTACAGAGATTTATGTAAGTTATTTTTCAAATTAAAAATAAAAGAAATTGATATTACATTGATACAAATTGTTGTGTATTGATTTAAAGCAACCAGAGCAACAAAGCAGCCAAACTGCATAAAGAGTTTGGAGAAACCGAAGCGGAGGAAGTGTTTTTAGCTTTCAGATGGAATTTATTTTATCTTTCAATCAACTACGAAAAGATATGCTGAGGATGTTTGGAGAAAAGCTCAAAAACAGCAGCTGATGGAGGGAACCAAGAGGAGAGCTTAGAAGTTTACGAGGTTCTGATGTGACAAAAAAATAATGTTGTAATGTAGCGTTGATGCATCTTTTGGGTCCAAAGTGGAGCAGCTATCCATCTTCTGCAGTTTCTGGAACATCTTGCAGAAATACACGCTGATCCATGTACCACATGTGTTCTGCCTAAAATCCAATATGGTTGCAGGCGGGTTATCTGGGCTGACTTTACATTATGATAGCAAAGTTTCACATTTTGGATTAAGGACTATATGGAGTTAATTGTGTTCCCTTATTGTCGCAAGCAAAGAAGAGGAAATAAATAAAATAAAAAAATCACATTTTACAAGTGTTATAGTTTTTATATTTTTTATTTAAAGTCATAGGGAATCATATTTAAATGTCAAACCATTCTGGCATAAACATGCATATAAATGTACTCTTTATCAGACCATATTGTCCCAAAATTTAGAAAATTTCTATTTAAAAATAAAATCCTGTCGTAAAATCTGTGGGTTTTTTTCTTCGTTATGTTACCCAGGCCAGTTAGTTATGCGTCAGCCTGAACACCTAAATTCGGCCAATCATATATCAACGGGCATCTGTAAATTAAATATTTTGGTCATAGCCTCTTGATTCATATGTCGCAGCTAATATGCGCAACGGTTGAAATCAGAATCATTTCCTTTCCATTGAGTTCCATCCAAGTATTCAAGGGGACGGACGTCTGTGTCTTCAGCAGGCTAGAGCTAACAGAGCTACATTCCACCCCCCCTGAAATCGTATTTTCTTTCAAATTTTTGAGGGAAAATAGAAAAGAAGAACGAGAAAATTTTTTTTTTATATTTTATCAAAGCAGGCAAAATAAATGTGATTTCAAAGTATATTTATTTTGATGCTGTTGACAAACAAACATGCAAAAATGATCCTTTTCTGGTGCACCAAGACATCTGTACGTAATCAAGGGGCAGCAACCATGCAAGAGCTGCAGGAAGCTGTGGTTCAGTTTTACAAGCACTCTTAGGTGAGGATGAGCAAATCACAATTTTAAAAGAAAAATAAGGGACATTGCCACAGAAAATGTGTTTTTTTTTTCTTCTTTTTTTTGAATGAAAATGAAATTAATTGGCAGCGCACACACTCACACCTAAGAAGAATATAGAGAACCCAATTAACCTAACAGTAATGTTTCTGGACTGTGTGAGGAAGTCGGAGTACCCAGAGAGAACCTCCACATGCTCAGGGAGAAAATTCATACTCCATTCAGAAAGCCTCCAGGCTGGGAATCGATTCAAAACCTTCTTTCAAACATTTATCAATTAAATATTCATTAAAAACAATCACTCTGTTCTGAAAATATAGTTTGCAAAAATACACAACCAATCAGAGCCAGAAGGAAAGTCTGAACAGTGTGCTGCAGCTGTGGATAAAGAGCTGAATAAATATGCTTATTTAGAAAAAGTAAACCAACACTGGATACTTAGGTGAAAGGATTTTGGACATTTGAAATCTAATTGTACTTAAACAAACACAAAAGTTGTTCTTTTACTGAGTGCTATAAAAGGAAAATAAAAACAGGCTGGGATTCATTCCATAAGTTCCCCACTTAGGAAGAGGTTTCTGATACCATGACAGGTCAAATAGATTTCTCATCTAATCTACGCTAAAGCAAATGTTTTCTATCAAGTCCTCAGGAAAATCTTGAAACTGAAAGATATTGCAATGAGTTACTTTGGCTGGCATTCCTACTGCCATAAAAGGCAATTCACACAAAACAAAATGCATCTGACACTGTTTCATGTTTCCTTCTGGTTTTGAATATAAATAGAAATGACTGACCAATAACATGACTGAGGTTAAAAATGGGAGGGAGGTTCCTGTTTGTCTTGTATTTAAGTGGAATTCATGCCTGAAACAGGATTCAGTGACGCCTTATTTTATTTCCTTTGTTTTTTCAGGAAAAATGCATTTTAGGTTTTCTAATACAACAAGTCTGGCTGTTATTTGAGGAACTAGATATGAAGGAATAGTGCCCTGCTGTACTGAAGCAGAACTAATTGGGTTGGATGTAAATGGATTTGCATCGGACGCCTTTATCTTCCTTCTTTGGCACCTAGGCTGGATGTTCTTTGTACCGACCGTGTCCTCATAAGGTTTGTGATTCATGGAAAATCTCCTTCTCTAAATATCTACACAACCAAATGATCCAAATGAACTAAATGATTTTAGCCTTTTCTTCTTTTTACAGCTTAACTGTTCCTGTTTTATCTAAGAACCACACTGCAAAAAAAATTAAATCTCAACAAGCCATTTTTTTCTTAAAATAAATGCACTTTTTTCTTGAATTAAGGAGGCAAGTTAGACACTTTGCCAATGGAACAAGACAATTTACATTTAAAATAAGAATAAACAATTATATTGTCTCATTATAAGTGCATTTTATCCAATTATCTTATTTTAAGAGTAAAAATACGAATTCCACTGGCAAACCATCCTATTCACCTGCTCAAATTAAGGGTAAATACACTTAACGTAATACTTTTTTACTTGTTTTTAGATCATTCTTGCAGTGCATCTGCTCTACAGGATGCTGCTTACATGGACTTCAGTGAAGCAATGCTTTGATGAGACCGTTTCTCAGGCTTTAGATGTTTTCACCACTGGTGAAAAAACCAACTGGAGGAGGACCTTCCTCCTCATCCTCACCTGCATTATATCCAGCCTCCTGCTCAGCTCCCTGCTCCTCCTGTACCTCCTCTTTGCTGTGGACTACGAACTAACGGTGGCCGGTTGGATAACTGGCTGCTTTGGGATTTCATTAACTGTTTTCCTATTCCTTTCAAACAGAGTGAGATGTTTGGCCACTCTGTTTGTAATATCTATTTTCATGAAGAAGAGCAGGAACCTACTACTGACAGCTGGTACGAGTTTAGTTGTTCTTAAAAACATTAAAAACACTTTGAGGAACCTGCACCTCCTGACCAAGAGCATGATTTGCAACCTGAAGGCCAAGAAAGCATCCATTGTTGCACCGTTTAGTAACTATGTCAAGATGTTAGAATGGATCGGAGGCATTCTCAAAGGGGTTACAGACCTAGGAGTTGTCAACCTGGACTCGAAATTGAAGGTTTCCCCGAGTATAGAATCGGAAGTGTTCAGGTTGAAGCTGAGCGAGGCCGAGCAGAAGCTGAACGAGACCGTGAAATATGTCCAAAGTGTCATGGAAACCATGTCCTCTGTGACGGACAAGACTTTTCCCGCTGTCAGCTTCCTTGTGCTTATGATGTTCTTAGCTGTACGAATAAAAAAATACTGCAAGGATATGAAGTATAAAAACAGCTTTATCAGCAGGAAGTTTGTTGTGTTTGATGAGAAGCAGAAGGCTGAAGGGAAGCCTCATGTTCTCCCCCTCACCTCGAAGGAAGAGAAGCTTTATAAGTTCATTCCTTCGGCCCGGCCCACCATCAGTGAGGGGAAAGCTATCATGAAATTTGGAGCCCCAGTATTATCCCACTTTGTAGCTTGGACCTTATTTATAACCATGGATGCCGTGTTGTATTACTTTGTTGATATTATTACGAAAACGTTATCGGAGCTGAAGCCGTTCAACGTCCCACTGATGCTCAATTTCAAAGTAAGTTTTTTTTTTTTAAATGTGGTTATTTTCCCTTTACTCAATGGATTATACTGAGGGCTCACTCTCTTTTCTTTTCAGGGAATTGCTACTTTAATTGGCGTACCAATTGATGAGGAAAACCATCAAATGGATTTTTCCTACTCTGTGACCTTGTTTGAAAGGAGGTGTCTCCCCGAACCCGAGCTGCTGTTTTATACCTCTGTAGTGCCACTGAGCGCCATCCTCATCACCCTGCTCATAATGGCCATAATGGCGGCCAAAACCTCCCAGCTCAGGCTATTGGTCTGCGAGCAGTTCTTTTCCCACGCCTGTGACGCAAGGGTGGAGTTTCTACATAGAAAAATCCTGAGAAAAAGATTAAAGCTCGTCAAGGAAGAAAAAGAATCCAACATTAGGTCATATATTTCAAAGGTTTGCTTTTAGATTCATTGCACAGTAATAATCAGTTATATGTAATGTGCATGCATGAAAAACCACCTCTGATATAAATTCTGCTTTGTCTCTCATCAGCTACATTTCTGGTGTCCGATGCTCTTCCCACCCAAAGATGTACCTCAGAGTATCACTTAAGGATATGGATCTCTTTACCCATAATTCCATTAAGCACAAATCCATGCAGGTCTGTTTAGGACACTGGAGGAGTTTCTATTTACCAGGATGGCTCTTCTTCACGAGGAAAGAACATTGTTCTGGTTATCTAAACTCACCTTTTATTTTTGTACTGCATAGATGCACAAAGCCTGGAAAATTTTCCTTTTTTATGGCATAGATTAGGAATGTCCAGATCTGACCCAACGTATTGATCTGATGTCTCTCTTCTCAATGATTTGTTCTTGACAAAACTCAATATCCAAGTGTTGTTCGATGATGCGTTTAAGTTATTTTTTATCTAATCAAATCTTGCAGTTCTGTGGACAACAGCCCAAATAGCTTATTTAGCACCCTTGAATTTTTTTTCAGATCCCCTTTAGTCATCATGTGTACAGTTATTACTGTGTATAAGAACAGTAGTGATAACTGCAAAAACAGAGAAGCTGTGCCTTAATTTATTAATTCTATCTATCTAGTCAGCAGTGTCTAAATCCCGGTGGATTGTTATATCCCTAAAAATAGTCACTAAAAAAATAACTATTGAACAAAAAAAACATTATTTGCATTTTTGCTTTATTTATTTCTGTTCTTATTTTTACTAATTTATTCCATTTTCAATTCTTGTTTTACAGAGAGTTCGTTAAAGCTTTGACCCAAGTATTAACTGGATTAAAGATATCTTAAATGTTTGTTCAGGTCAATATTTGGCACTCGGAGTGTGTTTCTGCTACTTGTGTTGCTGAATTAGAAATGTGACCAGGACATGCTAACGGGAGTCTGAGCTCCCCTTAAACAGGAGAGAAAATTAGACTAAAAGTTTCAGTTTGCCAACAAAACAGATCTGACCTTCAACTGATCAGATATATTTTTTGGTTTTCCAATGTAGGATTTAATAATAGAGGGGTGGATGTTTCCTTATCTTTATCATTACTTTGCAAGCAAGTTTGGTTGTGGCCGGTTTGTCGGAAGCATCTTGCTACCAGTTAGCAACTAAGTGCTAGTAGGTTCCCAATGGGAAATTCCATTGGGACCAAGTAGCACTAAATTGGTGACTTAGAAACTACACTGTCAAGGAACGCTATGGACAGCGGAAACATGCAAGACGAGGAGAGTTTAGTGTCGGAGGTCATGGACGAGTCTCCTCTGTCATATATTTTTTATTTAGCGGAGGAACGCGGGGACAAATATGTTGTGGAAGAGGACGCCAGGGCAGCAGAAGCTTGGTTTGGTGTAGAAGGCTTACAGCCGTACATGTTTGAGCCCTTGCCTCGCAACGCTGCCAGTTCTGTTAGCTCTACGCCCTATTTTTTGTTTCAACCGTTGCATATATTAGCTAGAACATATCAATCAAGATGCTATGACTGAAAACACTTGATTGACAGATTATATATGATTGGCCGAATTTAGGTGTTTAGGCTGACGTATAACTAACGGGCCTGCATAAAATAAGGAAAAGAAAACACAGATTTTAAGACAGGATCTTTTTTTAAATGGAAATTTTCTGAATTTTGGGACAATATTGTCTGATAAAGACTATATTTATATACATGTCTAATGATTTGACATTTAAATATGATTTTCCCTACGACTTTAAAGTATCAATGGAAAAGTGCCTTTATTCATTTGCTCTAGTTGTCCATGTGTTTATAAAGCAGCACCTTCTGCGAGCAGCTGTGGCCCATGTTTAATATGACAATGAAATACAGACATAATTGGCTGCTGCAGCTGCTGGTCTGTTTTATACAACCAAATTCAGAAAGCGCAGTTATCAGTTAGCTGTTATGGAGAGCTCCTAGAGAGATATTGTTTTTGATGTCAGGATTTTTAAAGCGAAACACTACATTTTCAAAAGTTGAAGTTTGACACGAACCAGAATGAACTAACTTATTAACAAGGCATAAATATTAAGCTAGCTGTATGAACCATTTACCTTATTTCTCTGAATTTATCTCCACTGGGGGTGGATTTCCTTTGGTTCACTTATTGCATTAGGAGGGGGATGGGATTATTTAAGGTCAAGTGTCATGTGAAGTAGCAAACGGTTTTCTACTGTCCTTAGTTTGAAGTTAAGTTGTTTGTATTTTGTTGTAAATGGAAATTGGAAGAAAATAGACCTTGTGATGGAAATGAATGACTTTATAGCCCAAATTACACTACCCTCTGAAAACCGCTCCATGCCGAGGTTGGATCAGTTAACCGTGCCGAGCTTGTTTCCTTACGACAATTTACACTACCCCCTAGCACAGTTCCTCGCCTCCCAGTGGCGCATAACATTCAGGAAATTCGTTTATAATTGTGATAGAGTCAGGCGAAGAAGGCAGCCTTTGGGGAATTTACTTGACAGAGTTGGCTTTTGGGAAGTGGATACGACAAACGATCGTCTAATCAGGTCTTACAGATGCAGGAAACAATGATGGACGTTGAGTTTCATCACACTGCTAAGCCAAATCATCACTAGAAATCGTTTAGCACGGTAGAGAAGCTAATATTTGTATGAATGTCTGAAGTTTGTCTGAAGTTTTTAGTTGATTACGGTGGCTGACAGTAAGGAGATGACGCGGTCTGCTCATGCGCTCTTTGTTATCTGAGAATGAGCCAGCACTAAGTCGCGGTGAGCCCTACAGATGAACTAGCACCATGTTTGCGTGGTTCAGTTGTGTCTGCCATTTAGACTCAACAGCTATCTCGCCTACGGTGTTTGGACTGATCTCGGCCCCATTTACACTACCCTTTCAAAAGGGTAGTGTAAATGGGGCTTATGAGTAAGTCCAAATATAGACCTGCATGCTTGATTGAGCTCATGTAAGACCAAAGCCTACCAGGAACGATAGCAAGCAGTTGCCTAGAATATAATATTTTAGCCACTACACTTAACTAGTTAATTGCTGTAGAGGAAGACATTATCAAGAAAAGCAAAAACTGAAACATCGAAGATCATCGGCTGTATAATGAATCATTATACAATAAAATTTACGAAGTAGAATAGGTTTCTTTAAGACATCTGTGCATACTGATCACATTTAGTCACAGGGCTATTATAAAACGAAATGTATTATTTTACAGTACATACGTGTTCACCCTAAATGACCTGGATAAATATCAGGGACAAACAAAATCTAGTCTGACACTTTCTTAGTTTGCTAATCTAGGTTATATGATTTCTTTACATAAATGCTGACTCTGTTCAGTCCCAGATGGAAAAAGTTACATCACAGTGATTTGAACAGTCATGTTTTGCAGTATTGAGGATGCAGTTGGTAGGACAGGATACAAAGCTCATAATTACCTTTTTGAGTTCAAACTGCTACTCACACTTTGTTTAGCTACAGATAACAAATCTCTGTAAACTTGCAATAAATGTACAACATTGAGCTGTACTGTTGTGACTGTGTCTGTTTCCATGTCTATATTTCTCTGTGTCTCTTCTGATGACAAACTGAATGAACAGGACATGAATAATTTTTTAGCTTCACCGATTATGCAAGGAGACTTACTTTTCATTACATAAAGCTGCTAGTAACACCGATTGGTTTGAGAAGATTCTATATTTTGCATCCATTTTATGATGAATGTAGAGCAACTCCTGTTTCTTATATAATCTATGACACAAATACCCTACATATGCAGCGAGCAGCACAGTGCTCCTTCCTTCTAAGCGCTGTCTTTCCCTATAGAGATCTTTCAGGAGCTTCTATGCCTCTCTTAGTAGTCACAGTCAGCTTAGGCTCAGAGTGTTGATGGAGCACTCAAAGGTCAAAGACAGATAACTGCAACGTTTTTCTATGGTGCTACTTTCTGATAGAACAAATGTACTGATGGCGCAGTTTGTGGCACAGTGTTCAACTAAGGAAACTGAGGGATTAGTTATTATAAAGAAGGGCTTAACAATTAGCTTTATATTTTGAACAATTCAGCATTTGTAGTAAATAAGGCCTGAAATAACTCTCTTTAACATATACTGTATACTGTATTTCATTTCCATGTTTTTGCTTTTTAGCTCTCTCCATTAACTTTTTTTAGTTCCTATAGCATGAAGGGTTATTTTAAAAAGCACTTATACTTTTTCATTTATCATTATGATATGAAGGTTGAAAAAATATTTTTTTCGAATTGACTTTTTTATTTCAGAAATGTATGAACTCAGCCGGGAAAAAAGTGTTCACACACCAGACATACCCTGGGCTCTGTTACCCAGCTCCTTTGGAGAGGCTGGACTCTCCTCTACTCTATGGAGTCGCACACTGGAAGAGGCAAAGAGATGGGGTGGCACTGCTTGTCTCAAGGGTCGCATCCCTTTGCCTTCTGGTATGGGGGGAATTCTCTAACTGTTGTTTCTGTCTACTACTATTACTATTTACCCCTTGGAAGTAAGATTGATACGCTGGAAGAAAAGGAAGCTGGACATATTCTGAAGATATACCTTTTAATCGAAAGTGGAGACGACTTTTTACATTAAGTTTTTATAATAAATGTTCTTAATGAAATTCTACGTACCAACATTTTACAATTTCTTCCTACCATTCTAAAAGTAGAATGGGAGGCAGATCTTCTCCTCTCCTGTGAAACCAAATAGCAATTTTAGTGCATGAGGTGGACACCCTGTCTACTTTAAGACTAGGCTTAAAACTTTTTTTTGTGATAAAGCTTATAGTTAGAGTGGCACAGGTTATCCTAAAGTACCAGCAATCACATGGTTTTCCTTAGATTGAAAACTTTTAATAAATCTGAGCATATGATTTGTTTGAATTGTCTCTGTAAAGTGCCTTGAGATAACATGTTATGAATTGGTGTTATGCTGCTATAGGCTTAGGCTGCTGGAAGACTTGGGGACCACTTTTCATAATTGTTCTTCAATATTCTTCTATTCTTTAGTATTTGTTAGTTCAACTTTTAAGTTTATGTTCATTCAACTTTTTTCTAATCATAGTGCCTCTATTTGATCTGTTCCTGCTGGGCTTTGACACCATCCTAGAGGGATGAGGGCTAAGGCATCACCTCAGCTGTTGCCATCAATTAAATTCAATTCTGTTTATTTATATAGCGCCAATTTACAACACATGTCATCTCAAGGCACTTTACAGTTCACCAGCTCATACAGTCAAATTGAATCAAAGTTTTCTATCCAAGTAAAACCAGTTGATTGCATCGACTCATTGACTTGAATGCAGTCCCTTACACTAACCATGGTTGAAGTGACAGCGGAGAGGAAAAACTCCCTTTTAACAGGAAAAAACCTCCAGCAGAACCAGGCTCAGTGTGAGCGGCCATCTGCTGAGACCAGCTGGGGTTCAAGGAGACAAAAGCAGAGATACAAAAAGCAGCTGCAAAAGGCGGCCCCGTCCAGGAAACACACAGCCAGGCGGATGAGCTCCAAGTCAGCTCCCATGTCAGAGGTTGAAGAATCCAGCCAGTCACATTCAGATAAACAGCACTACACTCAAAAACAGGCTGATGTCAAACATCTATAAACAAAGGTGTTGATGGAAGCAGCACAGCTGATATTTCTCTCCAGGATGGAGTCACAGCCAAATAGGCTGTGACTCCATCCTGAGAAGAGAAGAAGAGAAGATAAATGGGAGAATCAACAACTCACATTATAGATGATAGAGTTGGACTTATATTAAGTGTTTAGTCCTGTTTCTCTCTTAGACAGTTATCACCTCAGTTTTGACTATGTGTGCTCTCCTTTATCCATTTTGACACAAAACACAACTCAGGGCTAATCTGCTTAACTGTATTTTTTTCTTGTACAAAGCCGCTACATTATATATATAATTCAATGCCTGTATGTATCTTTTGTATGTTGGTTTTTCTCTTAAACTCCGATTTGGCTTGGGCAAAAGGCCGCTCATGCTGAGCCTGGTTGTAAAAAAAAAGATTTTCTTCTTTACAGTCATTGCATGCATGCTTGATGCGAGGGATTGCTGCAGTCAATAACACAATACAAGTGAATGTCTATTGTCTCCACATGCTCTTTCATGAGGAGTGAATCTGCAAAGTCAATGATTACATGCAATCATTTTCTAACCAATCTGACTATGATCTTATTAAATTGTCTCCTTGCCTTGAGATGACGTGTTGTGGACTGGCACGATATTAATAAACTGAACTGAACATAACAGCCACTCCTTTACTTGGGCAATAGAATAGCGTTTAATAAAATAACAGGGAAAAACCTCAGGATTCATTGTTATAAGTTTCCTATCACAGATACAACCATGTGTTACACATTGCCTCACACGATTATTTTAATAAAAACTGTAAACCTTTGATTTCCACCATTTGCAGCAGCACAGTTTTTTCCTAATATTTATTCCTAATAAAAGCACACAGACAGACCCAACATTTTCAGATAATTCCAATTTTGACCATGTAAATTCAGTAACCAATGCTTCCCCCACCATGTATTGTACTTCAAGAGACAAGAGGAAGGAAGTAGGTTTGCTCAGGCATGAGTAGACCTTCTGTGAGTCACATGACGCCACTGACCCGTGTGGCAACCTGATAAACTCATGCTGTGTCCTAACTGGCCCCGTGGCAAAACAACACGGCAGCATGCCAGCCCAATGGGAAGCGGCCGTATGATGCTGGGTGACGGTTGCAGACCTTTTTTTCTTTTTTACATAGAAAAAGGAAAAGAATTAAGTCCAAAAATGGGCATAAATGGAGATAATAGGCCTTTCCTACAGCTTGCTTAACATGCAAGCAGTCTTTCTGGGTCAATAAGTGCATTTGAACACTTTTGTGTTTGTCTGTGTGTTTTCGTGGATTTTTCATCAAATAAAAATATGTTTTTGGGCAAGGAAAACAAATCATGTTGCCATTGGCAACAAACTTAAGGGAGAAATTGGATTAAAATAAAAAAATAAAAACTAGCCTCAGAGAAGAAAAGAAGCAAAAATCAGCTCAGATTGCAGTTTTATTATTCAACTACCACAGTATACAAAGTATGAAGGATGCACACTCATTTATTGCTGCTGCATTTCATTAAAACATATTTCACTTGACTGCATCACACCTTTTAATCAGCAGAGTGGTCTATGCTGAACTGGATTGGATCTGACTCAGTGACCTGACACAGAGAAGGAAATGTGCCATGGTGTAAATCAGTCTGAAGAAAACTGAACAAGGTGTTGAGCAGTGCTCACTTAAAGGCTAATACCCTGAATCAGGTCAATTAAACATCTGCCCCATTTCAAACTGCCCTATATGTGAAATGTCTCTTCTTTTGGGCCTTTCTGGCACCTGGTTTACTCTGCAAAGACACAGCTGGAGGTTCAGAGACACTTTCATCTTCCTGGTCAGTTCAAACAGACAAGACTTTGCCTTCATAGGGCTTTCTGATCACAGCTGTAGGTCTCCCCACCTGTAGACAACACACAAAGCCAAAAGAAAGGTTAATCCACTTCACTGAAAACGCCAGTAAGTACATCCAATCTGGCAGCTGATTAGGAATTTTCTTAGAGCAATCACAGAAAAGTGGCCACGTTGACCTCAATTTGAGATTGTCATTTATTCCTGTAGGCTGTGCTGCACAAGTCTCCTCCTGCACCTGCAAAGCCGTTAGCCAATCAGCCTTAGTCTTATTAATGTTTCAGCATTAACACTCAGCATTTAAACTCCTTACTGGTTCCTCTTTTTATCTACCCCGTATTTTTCCTGCTCCTCGCTTCTCCTTGGATTCCTGTTATAGTTCATCCTTGGCTCCTTCTGTCCCTATTAATTTATGAGCTTATTTTGTCATTGAATTAAACCTCCAAAGACGACCTGCTGCCTCATTCTTTCTTCATTTGGGTCCACATCCAACTACACCATGACATGAACACAATAATAAGTAACCAAATTCAGTGCCCAGACCTAGAAAAAGAGAATAAGCACTATTCTAGAATAATATATGTGCATGGAAACCCACCCTGAAATAACGCTTTTAAGACAAAGGGCTAATATTTTCTACAGAACTGCACTTATCAGGCTTTACAAAGCACATCATTTGTATCCATTTTCTGGGATTAAATAGTTGGATTGGTGAAGTGATAAAGCATGACTGTAAAGGTTCTCATTCCTCCAGGTCACAGTCATTCCAAAAAAAGACAATTAAAAACAATCCACTGAACTTTGTTTCCAAGTTTTAAGATGTTTCACTTCCCATCCAGGAAGCTTTTTCAAATTAAAATGTCAGGAATAGCGATGAGTTCAAGGTTTTATTCAGTAGCCCAACTATCACTTCCACCTCTTCTTGACGGCAATAAAGAGTTCGGTACTGCTGGTGTGAAGTCAGCTTTATTAAAATTCTTCTTATAATTTCTTTTCCACTGACACCAAAACCACCGTCGAACTAAAATACAACATAAACTTAAATGAGATGGTTTCATGAGTACAAAATGACATAAAAAATTATATAAATACATATAAACATACCTCGCTGGCTGACCCTTCCTTTTGAGGTAGAAATGAGAAATAAAGGACCTTTTAAACTAAAATTTCTCTGTAAAACTTCTTGCAAATGTCATGCCTTCATGCTGTGTGCATCTTTTTCTTCTAGTTTTTCAGCGAACATGCTAGATTCCACTTCCTAAAGAGGCCTTTCAAAATAAGACTCATAATAACAAAAAATTTGCATAATACAAAATAAAACATGTAAACCAAAAAATATGGCAGTAAAACTCCCACCAAATCACTAACCTATAGTGATTTAACTTCAAACATGTAACATTGCAATAGGAATATATTTACATTTTAACATTTACTGTGCTTCCAGCAACAACACAGTTTTATGAACTGGTCTATCAAGATACACTGGCTTGACAGTCCTTAGTCCATTCTTATCCAAGGTCGAATCACCTAACAACAGTTTCACCTTCCTGATCCTTCCATCTGCGCTTGGATATACATCTGTTACTCTTGCAAGTTTCCACTTGGTCCTTGGAGAATTGTCCTCTTGAAGAATAACAATGTCGTTCACCTTTGCATTTCTTTTGTCTCTTTGCCAGATTTGTCTCTGCTGAAGATTAAGAAGATATTCTTTCTTCCACCTTGTCCAGAATTCATTGGCTAAAAACTGAACTTGGCGCCACCTCTTTCTCAAGTACAAGTCCTGGCTCACAAATTCACCAGGAGGGGGCAGAATAACACCAGACTTCATCATGAGAATATGATTTGGTGTAAGAGGCTCTAAACTTGGATCACTTAGGTTTTCTACTGTTAGTGGCCTGCTATTCACAATAGCCATCACCTCATACAAAAACGTTCTGAGGGAAGAGCTATCAAGTCTCTTAGAAGTTTTATCAAGAATAGCAGTTAAAACACTTCTAATGGTCCTAATCTGCCTCTCCCAAACACCTCCCATGTGGCTTGAAGATGGGGTGTACAGAACAAACTCACATCCATATTGTTTCAACTGTTCTTTGTCACAGTCCTTCAGTGCATTCAAAAACTCTCCTTTAGCACCAACAAAATTAGTCCCTTGATCACACCTGATCTGTCTTACATGTCCACGAATAGAAATAAAACAATGTAATGCATTAATAAAAGCCTCAGCAGTAAGGTCATCTAACATTTCAATATGTATTGCCCTGGAACACATACATGTAAACAAAAGACCATACTTTTTAAGTTCCTTTCTGCCTTCTTTTACATAAAAGGTCCAAAACAGTCAACACCACACTACGAGAATGGGGGTGTTGTTTCCATTCTGTCCTCTGGTAAGTCTGACATCTGTTGATCTTGGGTATGCCTCCTGTACTTCCTGCAGGTTGTGCACTTGAAGATGTGTGAAGCAACTGCACTGCTGCATCCTGTGATCCACAGTCCATTGGAACGCAGCTCATTTACAGTAATTCCTCTTCCTTGATGCTGCACCTTCTCATGGAAGTGTTTAATCAGTAAAGATGACACATGACTTGATTTGGGAATAATGGCAGGATGTTTGATGTATGGGTGCAGACTTGCTCTTGTTAAACGTCGTCCCACCCTGAGTACTCCTTGCTCATCAACAAATGGGTTTAAGCTATACAGCCTGTGTGTCTTATCCTTGAGTTGAATGTCCTTTCCTTGGGTTGAGTCCTTGATTTCCTTGCTGAAAGTGTTTCCTTGTGCAAGTTTTATTATGAACAGTTCTGCTTCTCGTCTGTCCTCAACACATGTGCTTCCACCTTTTGTTTGTGTGTCTCCTTTAAAATCTTTCACAAATTTCCTTAAACGAGCAATAGCTTTAACAGCTCTTCTCCAATCTGAAAATTTGTTGAGACGATCAAGTATTGTTCTCTTTTCTTGTACTTCTGTTTTGAGCACATGTACTGCTTTCAGTTCTGGGTCATTAGAAACAACTTCACTTATCTTGACAGTTTCAATGGGTATTTCATTTTGCCACAAAAACTCTGGTCCTTTAAACCAGTTAGATTTGAGTAGCTGTTGGACACTTAATCCTCTTGATGCATGGTCTGCAGGATTATTCTCAGATGATACATGATGCCACTGCTGTGGTTCTGTGAGTGACTTTATTATTTGAATCCTATTTGCCACAAACACATGGAATCTTTTGGCATCGTTATTCACATATCCTAACACCACTTTAGAATCTGTCCAGAAATGTTCTTGAAGATTGCTGATCTCCAGTTCCCTTCTTAGCATTACACTTGTTCTTGCTGAAACTACTGCAGCTGTTAGCTATAGTCTAGGGACAGTGGTAACTTTGATTGGAGCAACACGTGCCTTTCCCATGACTAGCACACAGTGAACATCTCCTTTGGATGTGACTGTTCTTAAGTAGCTACATTGTCCATAGCCTGTCACACTGGCGTCTGAAAAATGATGTAAATCACACTGTGTGATGTCTGTGTTTTCAGGTAGTATGCATCTTTGGATTCTCACCTTTGACAAGTTTTGAAGATCTAGGAGCCAGGATTCCCACTCTCTGTAGAGTTGATCCAAAGGAGGCTCATCCCATCCAACCTTTTCTTGACATAGCTGTTGCAGGATTTGTTTTCCTTTAAGGATGAAGGGTGCCACAAATCCCAGTGGATCATACACTGATGCTACTGTGCACAGGATTCCTCTTCCTGTCATTGGGTGCTCTTTGACTGTTATCCTGAACTGAAACTCATCAGAAGAGATGCACCACATAACACCAAGTGCTCTTTCCATCAGTGGCTCTCCAAGTGCTAGATCCAAATCTTTAACACTGTCAGCACACTCCTCTCTGAGCAGCGACTTTAACACATTGTCACTGTTTGAAACAAATTTGTGTAATCTTAATTTGCCTGTGCTACACAGCTCTCTTACTTCTTTTACTAGTTTGATTGCTTCTGCTTCAGATTTAACACTTACAAGTCCATCATCTACATAAAAATGTCTTTAAATAAACTTCACTGTGTTTGGAGAGAACTTTCCCTCACCTTGTGTGGCTAGATGTTTTAAACCAAAATTGGCACAACCAGGTGAAGAAGCTGCACCAAACAGGTGAACCTTCATGCGATAGACTGAGGGGGGAACACTTAGATTACCATGCTCCCACCATAGGAAGCGTAAATAATCCTGGTCTTGGGGCGTTACATGGAACTGGTGAAACATACGTTCCACGTCGCACATTACAGCCACTGATCCTTTCCTGAACCTACAGAGTACTCCCACCAAAGTGTTTGTTAGGTCAGGCCCTGTAAGCAGGTGTTCATTTAGCGAAGTGTCTTGATATTGTGCAGAGCAGTCAAAAACTACACGAATCTTGCCAGGCTTTTGAGGGTGGTATACCCCATGGTGGGGAATATACCAGGCAGGGGAATTACAGAGTTCTTTCTGTGGCACTTTCTCTGCGTCACCACTTGCAATAATGTCCTCCATGAACCTTACATAATCAGAGTAGTACCTTTGATCCCTTATGAATCTGCGTTTGAGACTGCTTAAGCGTTGCATTGCACATGACGTGTTGTTGGGAAGATTTGGTCTGTCGTTTTTGAAAGGCAGGGGCATTTCAAAATGTCCATCCTGCTTTTGTTTTATTCCTTCTTGTAGCTTTCTTATGAAGCAGACATCTTCTTGTGAAATGCTTGTTTCTTCCACTGCTTTCTCTGTAAAATCTGCTTCAAGAGCTTTAATTACTCTGGTCCTGTTACTTCTTTTACTTTGTTTTCAGATGTAATAAACCCTTATTCTTTACTTCATGTTGGGCTATCTTTGTATTACTTGTTTTACAGTGATGCGGGGCTTACCTCCAATAACATGCTGGCCCATCAACTAAATCACAGTAACTTATGACTCCACCCAAACTTTTTTCTGGCATAATTTTGGTTTTCCCTTCACCACATATACTTCTCTGGCATAAAGCTTGGTACAGTTGACCTAACAGTCCTATCTCAAGCCAAGGGTGGAGAAAAGTATTCAGAGAGATTTCCAAATGTGGCCATGACTTCCCGTGCTGGAGTGGGAAAATGGCACTTTTGGGCATATAAAATCCGGTGTAATAGGGGGGGGTATTGGCAAAGAAGTCAATTCGATCAAATCACTTCACATCCACGATCGTTCTATCACGAGCTTCACGATACTTAAAATATTCGATGCATTGGAATTTTCACTGAACACTGTAAAAAAAAAAAGAAACACCCCCTTACCAGTGGCGACTGGCTGTCAGACGGAAGTGTCTTAAAATGATACATAACTGAAAGCACTAAATTTCATACATAGCTGTATTTATTGAAATTATTTTTGGAGGTTTTCATGAAAACAAATACTGGACAAAATATTACTAACGGGTGTGGACACACTAACAAAAAGATCTTAGATTCATCAAACTTAAAATAACAAAAGAGGATAATCATGCCATTTTACAGGGCCTCATGGTCTTTTAAAAAAATTAAAATGAAAACATTAAAATGTAAGCTTTTCCCCCTTTTGGAAATTACTGCGCATATCAATTTTTTTTTTTTTACCTTCTTTTTTTTTTAAACCCAAAATGCATCAAGCATCGACTTAAAAATGTGAGGGAGCTGGGGGCAATTTTCTCATCTCCCCCCCTTATTTTGTTATGGAGGAGTACCCAAGGCCGGACAGCTTGCAACACAAAGCAGCAGGCTCAAACATCCGAGCGACATCTCTGGACTGGAAGTGGTATTCCATTTGGGTTTGATTGATGTGCCCAAACCTTTAATGTATTTTATTTGTCATTTTTTTTTTTTTAATAATCGTTTTCTTCCCTTTAAAGAATCGTTCAGTGATCACAAAAATTAGAATCACGATGCTTTTCGATTGACATTATTTTGCCCCCCTTTTATTTGTAAAAATTTGGGCACAGTGAGTTTTTTTTTTGGAAAACAATCCTCTTATTTCAAGCTTCAAGCTTTGTACATGTACAATTTTTTTTCTTGGATGACATCGAGATAATTGATTTTAACCTTGGTTTTAACTTTCCAATTTTTTTGCTACTTCTTGAAAATAAAAAAAACAATCACTCTGTGGTCCAGCAGAGCGTAATAAGTATTTCTTTGTTTGGCTCCTTTTGTGGGATACATAAACAGGTACTATTCAATGTCTGGTTTTCTATTTTCATGAGTCACTTTTTTAATTAATTTCTTTTAACTTGTCTTGTGACTGTTTCCCTGTTGCTGATTTCCTTCCCCGTTCAGCGCTTCTTGGGTCTTTGGGTTGTTCTTTTTTTGTCTTTTTCTTTGTCTTTTTTCTGCAGACTTGGATGCGTTTGGAGCATTTTTTTTGAAAATCATTGGGTTGCTGCAGTTCTGGAGAAATGACCATATTTAAACAGCCAAAACAAGTTTTTCACCTTGAATAACTTGATTCCCCTCATAACTGGTTTCTCAGTAAACTTACGACTTTTTTAAAATAAGCTGTTCCCTCTTTTTACAAAACAAAAACAATAACCCATGCTTTCTTTCTGTAGAGTTATTTGAAGTTTTTTTGCTGATCTTGTTTTTTGTGAAGGGGTTAAATTTTGATTTTGTCTTTGGTTTGTCAAATTACTTTCTTATAGCTTATAGATGTAATGGTTTAAATGCAAACTTGCCTCCATTACGGGAATGTTACAAAGTAACTGAAACGGGGAACTGTCGTGCTCGGCTGGTACTCGTACCTTTCGGTTCCATCTGTTGCTAAACCATTGGGGAGTTTAGCACAATCTTTTGTTTCTCTACCCCATCATTGGGGATTAAATTTCTCATTAGTATCATTGCAGATTGACAGCTTTGTAAAAAATCCAAATTCCAACTCTCACATCTTTACCTGGAGCCTTGGCCCCTGTGTGCAACTTGCCCTAAATCCTTAGCGATGACAAAAAGCTCTCCCTAACTTCATTGAGCATATTCCATGCGCTATATAGGGAACTTTAAGCCAATCAAAAAAAAGCCTTCTAAGGCTTCTTTAACACATCCACCTACAATTCTGTAGGAAAAATACTTTTTTTGCAATGGGGTGTTCTTTCTCTCATTAGGTCGAAAGGATGCTTTTTCCCTTTTAAAAAATTAAGTGGATCCCCATAAATACTAGTTCTGGAATAGGGACCTTTAGCTACATACTTTTGCCAAAAAACCCTTTTAAAAATCACCGTCCTCATGGATGACATTTAACTGTTTTTGGGGGCTGTTGGGTTGATTAGCAGTGTTCTGAACTAGTTACCTGTATTTGCAGGACTTGAGTGATGCTTTTTTGCTTTACTGAAAAATAGTCCTCTTCAAAACTTTAATTTTGCCTTTTCTGCTTGATCCTTTCAGAAATTTTTCCCGTTTTGAATTTCCCTTTTTTAAGTCCTCATGACTTTCTCCTTGCAGGGGACTTTCCTCTTTTTGTCTCTTTATCACACTGCCTTTTTTTTTTCTCTTTTCAACTTGCGTTCTGATTTCCCCCCTTTCCTCTACTGGGGTTGTGACATCACAGCAGCTTGCGTTCTCTTATGCGTTTGTCTTTTTCTTCTAGGTTTGGATTTTTTTTCTGAATTTCTCTTGTTCATTTATTATCTTAACACAGCCTTTGGGCTTCATACCCGCTGCAGCTTCTTGTCTTTTGGCGGAGGGGGCCATAAAACACTGAAAATCTTAAAACAACATAACGAACACTAGCTGACTAGAAATTAAATACAGAACTGGCATCAGGCCAAACAATCTCCTCCTTATTTGTTCCCCAACATTGGGCCGGAATGTTTTCAAAACACTTTAGTCCTGATTACATTTTTTCTAATTGGAACGCATATTAAGAGGGGGGTCCATCCCCTTTCTCTGTATTGGTCATAAAAATCATTAAGACACTAGTTCTCTTTGCACAAGCCATGTTATCTTAGATTCCCAACAGATCCCCTTTAAAACAGTTTTTAAGCAAATTTAAAATGGGCTTTCCCTTTCAAAAAAATTTTCTTTTTTCCCCAAAGTGACGTTGAACACCTGTAGTTTTCTTTTTTAATTTTTTTCCTTTTCCGTTGCAAATTTTTAGGTCTTTCACCCTACGCCTCTCTTGCCCAATTGAATTAAAAAAGGTTCATCTACTTGCTCACCTACGGGGAGCCTTTTCTGCATCAGCAAGTGTTTCTGTTTCATTTGTTTCTGACTTTTTTTGTTTACTTGGAATGTATGGGGTTTTTTACTTGGTGAAAATCTCCTTTTTAAACTTGACTTAAATTCACTTTGAACTTTGTTGCATTATTTCCCCCTTCCCGGTTACCTTTTGTGCTGTTGTTGTCAGCTTCAAAAATTTTCCTTTTTTGTTACCCTCCCTCCTTGTGTCACTTTTTAAACATTAACTTTAAAAGTCTGGCTTCGCACCCCTTTTGAAGAAGCAACAGATGAACTTTGTCCATTAAATTTTGCAGCAGCTTTTCTTTTGGTGCAATGACGCGATGTGCCACAAAAAGGGGCCGGGGAAACATGCAGCTCCGAGTTCGACTATCACTTTTTCCCCCCTTCTTGACGGCAATAAAGAGTTCGGGTACTGCTGTGTGAATTTAGCTTTTTTTTAAAACTTCTTATAATTATCTTTTCCACGACACCAAAAAACCACCGTCCCAATAAAATACCCCAAAACTTAAATTTAATGGTTTTAGAGTACAAAAATGACTAAAAAAATTTTAAAATCAATAAAACAACCTTTTCCTGACCCTTCCTTTGAGGAGAAAGAAAATAAAAGGACCTTTAAATTTAAAAATTTCTCTGTAAAACTTCTTGCAAATGTCTGCCCCTGCTGTTGGGATCTTTTTCTCTATTTTCCCCGCGAACATTTAGATTCCATTTCCAAAAAAGGCCTTTCAAAATAAACTCATAAAAACAAAAATTTTGCATAATAAAAAAAAAAACTTTAAAACCCCCAAAAAAAATCAGTAAAAAACCACAAAAACCTTGTTTTAGTTTTGAAAAATGCAAATTGAACAACGAAAAGGGGGCCCCCCCTTTGGGGAAAGGGGGGCTTTGGCTTCTTTTTTTGCCTCAAGCCCCATACCTGCAAGTTTTAGACTCTTTAAAACTTTGAAAAAAAAGTCCAGTGGATAGTTTTTAATTTTTTGGAATGACTGTGACCTAGATGTCTGAGAATCTTTACAGACATGCTTTTTCACTTCACCAATCCAAGTGTCTGATCCCCCAAAAATTGATACAAATGAGCTGCTTTGTAAAGCCTGATAAGCACAGAATGAGGAAGCAAGTTTGAAGATGTTTCGCTTCCCACCCAGGAAGCATTTTTCAATTCAAAATGTCAGAATTAGCGTTGAGTTCAAGGCTTTATACAGTAGCCCATCAAAGCCTTGTTTTAGTTTGGAAAATATGCTAATTGGAACAGATGAAGGGTTGATCCCTTTGGAATGGGGATTGTTGGCCTGGCTGAATAGGCGACCCCCCTTTCAGACACTTAGACAGGTATGGGGCATTGCAGGGTGACAAAAGAAGCCAAGCGACCCCCATTCCAAAGGGGTGGAACCCTTCGTCCTTTCCAATTTGCATGTTTTCAAAACAAAAACAAGGCTTTCTTGGGCTACTGTATAAAACCTTGAACTATTCCTGACATTTTCAATTGAAAAAGCTTTCTAGATGTGAAGCAAAAAATCTTCAAACTTGGAAACAAAATCCAGTGGATTGTTTTTAATTTTCTTTTTTAGGAATGGTAAAGCCTGAAAATTTTCAGTCAAGGAAAGGAGAAAACCTAATATCCAATTGCCTAGACTGAACCTTTTCAAGCCTGAAAACGCATGTTTTTTTTTCCTCTGGGTATATCTTAACAAACAGACACAGCAAAAAATAAATAAATAAATGAAAATACAACCTGAGCTTTGCTTTGATTGGCTGTTGGGCAGAAGCAAACAAACTGCTCCATATAGGAAAGAACAAAGAATGCAGAATAGTAGCAGAACATAAAATATCCAATATAGGATAATATAGGATTAATTGATTTGATTATGGAGCATGGAGGTTTTTTTTTTCTTTAGCTTTATTTTAACATAAAATTTAATCCAACCAGAGAGACATTTACTGTATTTCATTTATGCTTTGTTTCATACAGAGTAATGTGAAAAAAATTGTTTAATTAGGCCTTGGGAAGCTAAACAGTGATTAACTTTTAGTAACATTTTAAGGAGATGAACAAGCACTGTGGTAGCCATTTAAATTTGTCCTCACTTCCTTTGATGGGCCCTTGGCTGAAAATAATGTGAAAAAAATATGCAAGATGGGGTCACTGCAGTGGCTGGAAGTCGGACGGAAGTGTGCTGCCATTTGTCTGGCGTTAAACTGGGAGGGGCCATTTTGAATGGCTTCTACTGTATTTAGTATCAAAGTGTGGTTTGTTGACTGAAGGTTTTTTAAAGTAAGCTCTGACTCACCTGATCCCTTTGCTTGATTCTTTTATAAACAAACTCAGAGAAAGGCTCTCTGTGGATGAACCTGCCATGTCCTGGTTCTACCTGCAGCTTTTTGTTCTCATAAACCACTTTGCCTCTGGAGATGGTGATGATTGGGACACCATGGCACTCCATGCCCTCAAAGATGTTGTAGTCCACAGCTTGATGGTGAGTCTTGGCTGATATCCTCCTGCAACATAGATGTACAACATTATCATATTAAGCAATTTGGCTGCTGCTGAGAGGTGACATCATCTGAAACAGAGGAAGTGAGAGAATCAGACATTTACTGAGATTTAATCTTCCACTACCCACCACTTTTTCAGTCATTGAAAAGACTTTTATATTTAAAGCATTTAAGAGGTGTTAATTATTGAAACACAGCCAGGGGATTCTTTGCAACAAACAAAAAGCTCTACTTTTCACAATAACTGCATTTAAATTTAAATAGTGGATCTAAAACATGCGTGAACGCCAGTTAAAATTCCATTTATTTTGCTTCCATCATTCAGAGTTGGGCAACAGAAATCTATACGCAATCTGCTTCTGAACTATATGTTATTTTCCCAACCCTATTAGCTAAATCTCTTCTTTTATCCATTATTTTTTTTACGGTAGATTTAATGCAGACTCCATCCATCCATCCATCCATTTTCTGTCATGCCTATCCCAAGCAGGGTCACGAAGGGAGCTGATGCCTATCTCCAACTATCTGTGGGGTAGAGGTGGGGTCCACCCTGGACAGGTCTCCAGTCCATCGCAGGGAAACACAAAGACAAACAGGACAAACAACCATTCACACACACATTCACACCTAAGGAGAATTTAGAGAAGCCAATTAACCTGACAGTCATGTTTTTGGACTGTTGGAGGAAGCCGGAGTACCCTGAGAGAACCCACGCATGCTCGGGGAGTACATGTAAATTGCATGCAGAAAGACTCCAGGCCAGGAATCAAATCTGGAACCTTCTTGCTGCAAGGCAGCAGTGCCACTGAGCAGAATTTGGATGTATGTATGTGCGCTCTAACCAGGTGAAAAATATTTCTTCCTTTGTATTTTTTATCATATTTTATTGTTATTTCCTGTAAGAAAAAGGGTTTTGTAAAAATTCAAACAATTAAACCTAAATCTGTGGAAGGTACAATTAGTTTTCGGCTAAATGTATAGAATTCAACAAAAACTTTTAGGAGAATTTTTGACCATTTCTAATTTAAAAAAAGGGGAGAAAAAGTGGAAAACTGTATTCCGTGAGATGCACTTTATTAAATCTCACTGAATTTAGTTTGTTTTTATCCCCTCACTCCATCAGCCATAGAAACGACACGGCTCAGAACTGGACTACTTTACAGTGTAAATGTTCTGTGTAAAGATTTACATTCTGGATTTCATTTGGATACTATTTTGGCCAGGCTAACAAACACTGGATTAGTCTAAGCAAAGGTTCCCATGTTTACAACACGCTCTGAAGGCAGTGCATTGCCAAGCTGTAAGCACAGCCTAGTAATACATAAGGGAGACACCCATCATATCCTCTTGCCTCCTGAGACCCAAAGGAGTTTCTAGAAAAGTTATGTTGTATTAAATCAAGTGTGAGATAAATCTTTAAATACAGAAGACAAAAATGCTCTGACACAACAAATGAAAATATAAATCTATATTGCTAAAAAATACGGAAGCCCAGAGCGGTCGTATTCGACTTTTTTTTTTTTTTGCCTTCTCGAGATAATGACATAACTATCTTGTTACCACGGTTAAACCATTAATTGTTTTCTCTCGACTAACTGGATAATTATCTCATTATCATGAGAAAACGGTTATTGATTACTTGAGACAATGAGATGATTAGCCAGTATGAGTAATGAATGAGGCTTGCCAACAGTCCTGGATTCCCAGTCCATCCATGCCTGCGGGGCCCCTAGTTGTGAAATTGCAGTACTGCGCGTGTAGATGATTGGATTGCATGGAATATAGTAGAAACAAATCTGATAATTTTTTTAATGAAAATCTTTAATCGGATTCATTTTGGGGGTTAATGCATCTTAAACCTGTTACAGCCGTAATACTGGGGCTGTTTAGAAAACAGACGCCGGAGGCAGCAGATGTTAGAGCTAAATAAATGGAAATCCTTAAAAATATGTTCTGCAACCTTAAGGTGGGTTAGAGATTAACCTTCAAACAAAATTAAATATGAAAAAGAGACCATAATGTAAAGGCTTTAGATCAATAGACATGTGTTAATCTGACCTGGTCAAAGTCCAGACTCAAATAAAACTGGCAACACTTCAAGATGTCCTGTCACTTTATGAATTTGTATGCAGGTAGCTCATGTTACCCTGTTGGCCTATTGCATTTTATTTCTGCAATACACTCTCTTTTTGCTACATTTGTTAGTAAATTTAACCCCTTACCGTATTTACCAAAAACAATACAATGACATATAGGTACAAAATATAGATTAGAGTAATTAACAATCAATAAATTAATTCAGCCAAGCAGGTCAGCATTTCCATAGTTGGGCTGTAAAAAGAAAGAAGAGAAGTGCAAAACCAAGTGTTGAAAGGCTAAAGAAATATTGGATGCCAAGAGGGATAACACATGAGAAGCACTTAGATTACAATATAAACCTTGGTTTTCACTGAAGCGAGAGCTAAAGCTGCAGAAGCTGCCAAATAGATGTGTGCATGAGTAAGTACTGACAGAAGATGATGATAATGTACAACCAAATATGTCTGCTGATCCAACAGGATTTTATGCTGAAAAAAGGAATAGGTAAAAACTATTAAGAAGAAAGTATAGTATTTATTGCCCAAATTGTTTCCAAATAGAGCTCCTTATGAATTTTTACAATCATAAAACAGTATGCAGGGGGGTAAACAATAAAGTAACCAATTAGGCTACTTGTCACCTCCCAGCAAAGTGTGTAAAAAACGAAGAAAGTCCAAGACACAGCGGTAAAAAAAATCGGCACAAAATTTGTTTTATTTTTAGCAGAGAGATAAGATTTGGAGTATGGAAGAATGTTGGTGTTCACTGAAGCGGGAGCTAAAGCTGCCGAGGTGTTTGTGTGACTGTAGAGTTGTTGTATGTGTGAGTTGGCATCCTTATTAATACTAATACTAGTTATAGAAACACCACCCTTGGTGTAACCCACCTGAAACATTGGACTACTAAACCATTACATTTAGTCTAGTTGTAATTCTTGCAAAATCCACTAGAGAGCACATTAATTTTTCTGTAGACATAATTGAACTTTTATTGATCTCACAATGGAGAAATCTACCTGTGCATTTAACCCATTCCTTTGGGGAGCAGTGGGCTGCCATTGTGCGGCACCCGGGGAGCAGTGTGGGGTTAAGGGTCTTCTGGTAAGGTAATCTGGACATAAAAAATAAACACAAAACTACACGGGTAGAAACGTTGCTATAAACTAAGGCTTTGTTTTATTTTGATTCTGCATTTTCTTTTGAATATTTCATTTGTTGCAATTTACGTGCAATAAAATAATCAGTTCAATGTTCAGTCAATCTGACGTCTCATTATTCTTTGTGGAATTTAGTGGGTGTTTAGTTCCTGTGTCATGCTGGTCCACAGCCTTTATAATCTAAGTATATGTAAATAACATTATGATTAAATCAACTAATTGATTGATTTGTTTTTACTTTGATGCTATGTCGCTCTTTGATTATGTTAGGAAAAAAAAATTTCTTCTCTCATATGTTCTGATAGGAGGATCTGGGGAGGATTTTCCAGAACTGATGCTGTAGATCGGTTTATTTAATTAATATTAGTTGCTCTTTAACCACATTAAGCAGTCCCTTTACTGCAGGATGATCATGCTCTATTGAGTAGTTGCAATCTGTCACTCTAATATTTTTGAGGTTCTGCCAGTTGATGGCACAACGTCTGTTAATGGATGCTCATCGCACCCTAGTGCTGGAATTCAATTTATGCTCAACCATCTGAACACCGTTAGAACAGCCGGTTGATGTATATAACATTATTTCATCATGATCAAATTATTTTTGCTCCTTTTTGTACACATAACTATGGACCTTCAAAGATGTTCTACACTTTCCTCACTATAAACAGTCTGCAGTGGTAGTATCTACTGGAATATGGTTTGAATCACAGTCCTAATAGGTTGGCTTCCAGATTCCCAACAAAAAAATCATGATGAACTGAAAGACAACATCAGACATGGAAGGGGAAATGGAATTTGAGTCTGACTCAGCTTCTTCTTTGAAATGCACTAAATGGCATTTTTCCACCATTCATATTAAGATAGCTGCCGCAGAGCCATACATCATGCCCGCTGTTGTGTGCACTGACATAAACAAGATGTGTCCTCATTATTCAAGTGGCCCAATTATGAGAAACAAGGCGGACGAGTGATCTTCCCCAGCATTAGGCAGTTACGCAACCGTTTGTAGCCCCTGGACCCGGATGTTATGAAGCAACGCCTGTGCTGAGGGCAATTAATTACACTGCATCACAGATGACTTCACGGCCATGGCAGCTGAATACGAGGCGAGCACATGGTTGGAATGCATTTTGACATCGCCACAGATGCTGCGACAGTAAGGAGAGAGTGACACAGAGAAGACAAACAGTTTTAGGTCCTTCGTATAACTATCAGTGATCCTCTCAGCTCCCAGAAGTCTGCAAATGTGACGAGTGGATTCATTTACGGGACATTACACAAAGGGGTAACACATGTCTCTCTCATCCACATACAGTAAGCTGTTAGAGATCTCCCAGGAGTGCTCAATCAAGGTCCAACAACAACCCATTTCCCTTCCGTTATATAAGACCTTGGGACATTATACTGTAAGCAACTGGAATGAGAACTATCCTGAATGGTTGCATCTTCATATAATCCAAAAAAGAGCTACTGTGCTCTGCTTAAATCTGGAATAGAATAGAATGATTTCATTGTCATTATGCATCACTGTGCAATACATTTTCCATTGTTTGGTGCAAACAATAAAAAAGCACACAACTAAAACAACAGGTACATAAATAACCAAAACAACAACATAAAAATAGACAGACATAACAATATTATGCATCTGTGCTACAAAATGACAAAATAAAGGTATTGCTGTCAATATGAAGGCCTTATTTATAAATCATACATAATTCAAGGGCAAAAATAAGCAACTATCACTGAATCCTCTTTTTTTTTAAATCGTGCAGTGTTGCAACATCTTAAACCAGTTACCAAAAATAATCTGAGCACTGTTGGTTCTGCTCCTACGTAGGAATATTTGTCACATTTACATCCTCACAGTTTCCCATCAGGATCATCATGAAGAGAAACTGCGCATCTAGCTTATATAAGTGTACGACAGAATGGGTTCTTTAAAACGCTGTTTCCTTAAAAAGATGCTATCCCTCCCACCCTAAAAAATGTAAATATCCATCCCAATGTTCTGGAATAATGAGACGGATGCAGATGTGAAATGTGTTATGCACTGGTTTGTAGATGAGGCACACACATAATCAGCTTAGTATGTGTTAAAGTGGCACAGCATGTGATGGAGCACCTCTTTTTTTAGCTTTCTGTATTTAGAAAGTGCCTGTTTTCATGAGCTACAATTTTGAAGTGTTGTCTCATTTACACCCTGAAGTCATGCTGTTAAATTTCCCCGAATGCTCCAGCAGCATCTTGTACACTTCACCACTGGAATATTTGACTATAACTTATAAGAACCTTCCTGTAAGGCTCAGTTATAAAGGTCTTCTTTAGAAGTAGCATTGCCAGAGCTGGGGGTCCTCACCTTGTCATCTTGGGGTCCCATATCACCACATCGGCATCAGAGTTTTTGGCGATGCGGCCTTTCTGTGGGTAGAAGTTGAAGATTTTTGCAGCGTTGCTGCTTGTGACGGCCACAAATCGATTCTCATCCATTTTGCCGCTGTGCTAAAAGGAGAGTGAGGTACTATTTGAATATAGGGGTCACAGCGAATGACGACAACATTCAGAATTACTACACAAAAGGTCGGCACTTAACTTTGCCAGCAGCAGCCTGCTTGAGCCAAAATATCATCTATAATTTGTGATTTGTAAGCACTGTAGTAGTAAATCTTTCCAGCCCCCCCCACCCCACCCCCCTCTTACACACAGCTACAGCGTGGAAGTGCAGCATCAGCACTCTCCAGAAAATCTGCTGCTTTGCGAGTTTATTACATTTTCTGATTGCAATGCAGAAAAGAAGTGCATCTAACATTTTGGTTTACAAAGGAATAAATATAAGCTTGACATTTCTTTAAGTTGGAAGAAAATCACAATGTAATAGGCTATAAGCTAATTCACTTTGATGTTAAATGTGAGGATGTTACAGTAGTAGCCATTTCTACACTTTCCTTAATGGGTCCTTGGCTGATCCCCTAAAATTCCCTTTTAAGCATCAATCTTTGTACTAAAATTTTCTTTCTGTTCTTGTGGACATTAAGATCTAAAGAGAAGCATTATCTCCTGGTCAGACCCTGTAATTCAGTGAAAGGGTGGAGACAGAGTAAAACAATATGTTGGGTTCATTGAGGGGATTTTGCTGGGAGTTGCAGGTAAGTGGGCAGCCATTCGGCTGGCGTTTGACTAGGAAGCGCCATTTTGATTGGCTGCTACTGTATTTACATAAAGAAGAAGACCAGGCATCCTTTAGATGCAGATCCACTCAGGGTTGTAAATATGTGAGGGCTATTCTGTAAGACAAAGGATGCTTTGGAACATGTGGTCAGGAGCCTGGAGGGGGATTGATTGAATTAATAAAAGAGATATATTCTTTATATTAGTCAGCTCAACTTAGTTCTATCCATTAATTTTATTGATGCAAGTAAACAGACCTGTGATCTCAACAAAGCAGGTTATGACTGCCAGCTTTGCACCTGTAGAGACTGAACTTTTTTCTGTTTTGAGGAACTTAAGCTTAGTTACAAAGGATGCAGAGTATCTTTGAACAGCTATTTTCAAATTGTACAAAAGGTTTGAATCCGTTTTAGCATTTGGGCTTTGACTTTAGCGTTTAAACCCGTGAATGTGCTTATATCTAAACCCCTCCATAGCTGCATGTTTAGAATTTTAATCTGGCTGAGAGGACAGGCCTCTGCCCCAGCTTCTAACTTCACTCCAAAAAAGGATCTAGAAATAAGTAAAACATTCTTAAATTAAGTGTACTTAACATTAATTTGAGTAGGTAAATGAGATAGTTTGCCATTGGAATGAGTACATTTACTCTTAAAATAAGATAAATACATAATATGCACTTAAAATAAGACTAAACAATTGTGTTTTCTTATTTTGAGTGTAAATTGTCTTGTTCAATTGGCAAAATGTCTCTTTTACCTCCTCAATCCAAGAACTAAAGCATTTATTTTAAGAAAAAAATTACTTGTCTAGATTTCGATTTTTTTCTAGTGTTGTTTTCGTTCTCTGTATTGACCTCCATCCTTTAGCTTCCCTATCACTTTTAAATAAACGTATAGCCTTTTCTGGTCTAACTATCTTCTTCCATGTGTTTTCTCTGTTTTACTGCATGACAGGCTAAGTTTATAGGGTACTTCTGAGAGTTTTCTTTCAGCTATTTCTCTATTTCATAAATGCCAGAGTTGTGGAGTGAATGACTAATCAGTCAACAGATTCACCCACCTTAGTTGTGCATTTCTGCAGTTCCTCCTGAGATATGTGAGTTAGTTAAGCTTGAGATATTGCTCTAAAACTTCACCTTGATTTAAACTCCTCCACGACTCCAGGGACGAACCTGACATGTTTACTCTGCTGCTGTTTGTTAACTTTAAGAACTCTCCTCAACGGTACAGCTGTATTTTTGTTTTTAATTCCACACAACTTGATTCTGCTTACAAATGGATGCAGTTGAACAGATATGAATACTTTTACAAGGTAATTACTGAACAAACTAATCAAAAAGCAAGGGAAAAAAAGGCATACCAGAGTTAAAATAAATGTATTTGCCCTTAATTTAAGCAAGTAAATAAGATGATCTGTCAGTGGACTGAGAATTTTTGCCCTTAAAACAAGATAATTCGGATATCCTACTTGAAATAAGACAGCAGTGTTGTTTTTTTTCTTATTTTAAATGTAATTAATCTTATTCTATTGGCAAACTGCCCTATACCTGCTGAAAAAAGTGTTTCTAGTGAGTTTTTGCTTTTGGCTCGAGTAGAAAAAAGTGTTTGTTTTAACTTATGCACTATTGTAAAACCAACTAAAGTATTTTAACTTTTTGGTTTAGATCAGATCTTACAGTAACAGTTAGAAAATACCCTCCATGCTCATGTTTGTCAACAGGCCAGAAAATGTGATAATCTGCTGTCTCTGCGCTAATCAGTGTCAGACACAGAACAGTTGTTTAAAACAGGCCTACCACTCCTCTCTCCCAAATGACCGACATCCTGTCCTCTACACCATTCACTCCGTTTGGGATCTTAGTGAAGTCGTCTTTGCCCAGGGCCTTCTGGCACACAGAAAAGGTGCAGTTGTCTGTCCCAGTCAAACTCAGGTCATCACTAATGAAAACACAGGTAAAAAAAAAGCTAAGGCCACAAAAAACATCAGATATCAAAACAGCTAAGTTCTCAACCTGAAGCAACAACCATATAAAATATCATCTGAATCATAATTATTTCCACCTACTTGGCCAAAAGGTCCATAAGATAACCTGGAGTGCTGGGATCAGGTCTAAGGGGAGGTCCCATAACAAAACCAGCAGCATGGGCCCAATCTTTGTGCCAGTAGTTGGTCCCATCTGTGCCTAACCCAGCTGCAATCGGCTCCCCAAACACCACACGGCCTTAGAAAAGGTCATTAAATAAAACGAACAGAGATTAGAAGTGAAATGATTGGGGATGAGCACCATTCGTACACCAAAGGAGTATTTACAGCTTTACTTTGGGTTAATCAATTATGTCATCCTCTTTAGCTTCTTTGCCAAGTCAAGCATGTGGCAGTGGTACCCACTCACCGTCCCTGCGTGCGTTGCAAACCACCTTGGCAGCCGATTTACTCATGACATGGACCACATAGAGAGGGCAGTTGACGGCATGAGCAATTGTGATAGCTCTCTGGGTGGCCTCAGCCTCCACCTCCTCTGGTCGACAGAGTTCATGCCCTTCAGGCCCCGTGATGCCCATGGACAGCATCTTTTTGGCCCCCTGTGGGGTTAAAATATAGAACAGGCATGATGGAACACAATCAAGAATGGGAAGAAGAACAGTTGTGTGTAATTTAAGCTCTATAAATCACAATTTTTTGTGAAAGGTTTAAAACTTTTTAACAGAACAAGACACCAAAAACCAACAATTTCAAATAAGTCAATATCTCTACAAAGAATTGTTCCAGGTATTGTTTACTTAGTCCTTGTAAGGTCTGAAAATAATTTTTGCGCAGGCAACAAATATTGTTGTACACCATCACCACCTGCTGGTAGTGCTTATGCATACATCCATAAAGTTGTTACCTTTTTTAGCTAAAACTTCTTTGATGCATTCTAAGTGCCACTCATGTCTTATCCCTGATGACATCTAATATTTTTCTGGCCTTTTCTCAATGGATGTTTGACCTTTTTCTCCTTCTCTACTTAATGTTTAATCCTTGCACACACGGGCTATATCATCATATATCATCGGGCATCTAATTCAAAGTTGTATTATGGTCAAAAGGTTAAGATCGACAACTGATGGTGACTCAACGATTAAGCAATCATCCAATTTAAATAGAATAGAATAGAAAATCCCTTTATTGTCCCACAATGGGAAAAAATGGGAAAATGTGTGATGTTTACAGCAGCAAAAACATTGTAAAAATGGTCACACAAATATGGAGCTTAGAAAATGTATAAGAATAACATAGTGGTGAAGAGTAAAAAGATAAACACTGAAATACTGTACTGTACAGTACAGTTATACTAACAATATTTTACTGTGGACCTGGAAAATACCTAACCAATGTACAGCTATGGAAATTTTAACAGTAATGGATATTTGAAAATAGCAGCAACATCTGAGATGTGCAAAATGCAAACTGTGCAAAATCAGCATGAATGTAACAACTTATTGATGTTCTTGGGAACAGTGGTGGTTATAGGGTTTAGAATAGAGTTTAGAGATGTTATTGAATAAATGTAGTTTAGTGGTTGATTTTTTTTATGATTGAAATGACATTGTCTAATCAATATTGAATCAACATATGCCCTTTGTCGAAATGTAAAGATTGCTGTTTGACAGAGGGATCTGATGTTTCAATCCCTTGAGACCTTGTACTTCATGCTTACAAAGAAGGGGAGCTTCGTACTCTATGAGGATACAGAACTGTTGTACAGTGATTTACAGGTCGGCTACACGCTGATGCAGATTGTAGCACTGTTGCCTTGTAGCATTAAGGTCTTGGGTTCGATTCCCAGACTAAGATCTTTCTGAATGAAGTTTGGCTGTTCTCCCTCTGCATGCATTCTCTCCAGGCACTGGAGAATGGCTGTTAGGTTAATTGTCTTCTCTAAATTGTCCTTATGTTTTAATGTTTGTGCATGGTTGTATTTCTTTGTATGGATGTGTGTTGCCCTGTGACAGACTCCCTGCAGGGTTTTACCCATAGACTGTCAGAGATACTGTAGGCACTGCCCCACCGTGACCCTGACAAAATAAGCGAGAGAATATGCCCAGCTGCTCGCTTTCCTTTTGATCTAGAGCCAACGACTGGATTGCTCTGCGGAACTGGAGAGTGAGCTGGATTTTGACTTGCCAACAAACTCACTGCAGGCAACCTCAACCCTGGTCCTTTGTCCGTGCTGTTCTGCATCTGATGCCAGCTCGGAGTATTTTAAGCTCTTCCATTCATAGGCGTCATGGCCCCCATGGTACAACCGGTTGGACTAAGTAAGTGGAGCAGAGACAGGATGAACAGACCACAAGGCTGGGCCTGAGATTTGTAACAACAATCTCTGTAGGAAAACAGAGATGATGGTCAAGGAATGTTGGTTGGCTACTTGAGCTTTGTTTGGTGTTTTTATTAGCTCTAATGATAGATATGGATTGTGTAGCTTGGTGAAGTGGGGCAGGTAAGGCATTGGCAAAGGTCCACTAAGCCTCTAAGCTGCTCACAAGACATCTTGACATCTGGTTGTGCCACCAGGTGTGATGGCCCTGCAATAAGCTTATTTTGAAACCAAAGAGAATACAATATGTCTTAGGCTGGCCGGAGACGGACACAGTGGGCATACGGCATCTTCTCCAGTATATCTTGGGCTGGCTCGAGACGGACGCAGTGGGCATGCGGCATCTTCTCCAGTATGTCTTATGCTGGCTGGAGAAGGACACAGTGGGCATGTGGCATCTTCTCCAGTATGTCTTGGGCTGGCTGGAGAAGGACCCAGTGGGCATGTAGCATCTTCTCCAGTATGTCTTACGCTGGCTGGAGAAGGACGCAGTGGGCATGCAGCATCTTCTCCAGTATGTCTTGGGCTGGCTGGAGAAGGACACAGTGGGCATGTGGCATCTTCTCCAGTATGACTTGGGCTGACTGGAAAAGGACGCAGTGGGCATGCAGCATCTTCTCCAGTATGTCTTGAGCTGGCTGGAGAAGGACGCAGTGGGCATGTGGCATCTTCTCCAGTATGACTTGGGCTGGCTGGAGAAGGACGCAGTGGGCATGTGGCATCTTCTCCAGTATGTCTTGGGCTGGCTGGAGAAGGACGCAGTGGGCATGTGGCATCTTCTCCAGTATGACTTGGGCTGGCTGGAGAAGGACGCAGTGGGCATGTGGCATCTTCTCCAGTATGTCTTGAGCTGGCTGGAGAAGGACGCAGTGGGCATGTGGCATCTTCTCCAGTATGACTTGGGCTGGCTGGAGAAGGACGCAGTGGGCATGTGGCATCTTCTCCAGTATGTCTTGGGCTGGCTGGAGAAGGACGCAGTGGGCATGCAGCATCTTCTCCAGTATGTCTTGGGCTGGCTGGAGAAGGATACAGTGGGTATGTGGCATCTTCTCCATACACTGGCTGAGATTGGTGGGGCATGGGAGAACATCACAGACCGATCGAATAAGGAAACTTCTTCTACGAGAGAGATCTGACAAAGCCATGCTGACACTTTCAGACCTCTGACATTGAACCGTTGCTATCAATTGCCTTAGCTGGGTATTTCAGTCTGAAATATCATAGTTGTGTTGATCTGTTGTAACAAATCATATTTGCTGCCATATTACCCACACCTGTTGCTCAGTGAAAAGCTACTATCCGTCTTTACCTGTGACGCTTAAGTAAAATGTAATAATAATGCCACATAGTCATATAAGTTCGAGATTAAACATTTTTTGGAAATATGGTACTTTAATATGAATGATAATTTTCTAATGACATTACACCCATTAGCTGCCAACATTATTGTCTGTTTTAACATCAGTTCTTAAGAAATGGTATTGTAATGATATCTAATGATTTAGAACTATCAGCAGAAAGTAATTGGCTAAAAACTAAACTTCTCTAATGGGCCTCACAATCGCTTTAAAAAAGTCAGGAATTTTAACCCCAAATGCATCAACATTTGGGGTTAAATGTTATCAATGTTATCAATGTTATCAATGTTATCAATATTGAATGATAACAGATTGAAAATAAAATCAACAAAAATGTACATTAGGCTTCAACATGAAACCAATAGTTTTAACAAACCATATTTCAACATTGATTTCCTCATATTTTGCTATCTGGATTCCCTTTGTTCACTTGCTGCTGTTAAGGTAAATATAGAAACTGATAAAATAGGCCAAAAACAACATGGAAAACACTTAATTGGTTATAAAATGCAAACAGGTTGTTAAACTGACAGCCTTTTTGGCCAACCAGAGAGAGCCACTGACAAAAATATTTGTGAAGTTACAGTAATTAAAGTTAAAGAACCAATAACATCATAATGACCAAAGAAATAAAAATCTGCCAATTTAGAGTAAAGGTTGTGTAGATTTTTGAGGCCGGGTTAAGGTTCTTAAACAATATGTTCAGTTTTGAACATCTCACTGAGCTTTGTTAATTCCATCATTTGAAAATTAAAGGAAAGTAACGCAACTAAAATATGGCCTCGCCTCAAAACTGACTAGGAAAGGAGAAGTTTAATCAGAGAAGCAGCCAAGGGTTCCACAGAAACTCTGGTGGAGCTGCAGAGATCAACTGTTTAGGATGCATAATCTGTTGAACTTGACAGGACTATTTATTTGGCCTTTTCAGAAAAGTGGCATAAAGAAAGACAGTATTAGATAAAATAGCGATGTTTCCCTTAATCTGCATACAGCAGGTCATTTGGAAAGAGGTTCTGGTCAGATGACCATAAAGTTTACTTATACTTTAGTTGTTTTTTAGTTATTTTAGTCTTTGATACATGATTTCATATGACTTTTATTTTTATTTTATTATTGATTTTCTGATCTAAATTTTTTTTGTTTATGCTTGTATGTTTTTTTTTATTCTGTGTAATGTTTTTATGTTGTTTCACTGTACAGCACTTTGGTACTTTGAGAAATTTTAAAGTGCTTTATAAATAAATTTGGATTGATTTGTACTGTGGTGAGAAATTAACATCTTTTTTTTCTTTTATTAAAACAAAATGTGAAAATCATGCAACTGATTTAATTGCATTTAAGGTATCTTTTTGTTGCTCTTCACATTAACAATAGATCAAAAATATATATTGAAGTTTGTTATACTTTGATTAAATAAAATGTGGGAAAATGATCTTAATCATACTGATCCTCTTATGGACACCTTTTTACATTACTAAACAGTAAATCATGAATAGATTTGACATTCGGATGCGTTAAACTTTTTCTGAATGATCTGAAGCTCAAAATCCAGTTCAGTGCCATTCAATTATTTTATTATTTTTTTTATATACAGACAAGGTGTTAAAGTAGTGCTTCTGTTTAATGTTAACCTCCATCAGTAGCAACTGTCATTTCCCCCTGGCTGCAATAAGATTTTCTAGCATTTGCTTCCCCCTGGTGGCGGTTATATTTCACATGAAAAAATATTTTATTTATTAATAACAAAAACATTCTGGTTCTTATCAGAAGCAAGCATCTTTAAAAGAATTAAAGTGAGAATGAAGAGGGTTAATATATTGAAGCATCAACTGAGGAAATGAGTTTTGGCCTTTTTTATTTTAAGCCGTTTTGTCTTTCTTGATGTATCCTTTCACTCAGAATGATGCAATGTTAAAAACAAATAGTTATGAATTTTGCTCAGTTTTCCACCGCAGTTCTTGCACTTTTAACTTACTCTCTAAGTAAACTAAGCTATCGTTAAGGTCAAACATTAACTCCCAGTTAAAGCTGGCATTTGACGTGCTCACACTAAATTCACTAACAGACCTTAGACAAACAAAGGGCAGATTTTAGTATAACCTGAATGCTGTGTTTCTTTCTGGGGTCTGACCTGCCTAGATTAGGAGTCAAAATTCAACATAAATAGACTGATGTGAGTCATAAACCAAGAGACAGGAACAGCAAAAAATACTCAAAAACACAAATGGGCCACCAATGTTGTCATGGTCTTGGTTGTGTTAAGTTTTCTTTGATTTTTCAGTTTAACATTGATCCATGTTTTTCTTTGTTTTTGAGCTTTATTGGTTTAATTCCTATTTTGTGGTGTTTTTTTTTTTTGGATGTATTTGAGTTCTTAGGTTTTCCTTGTTTGCCCTCTGTTGCTCTCTTTTGTTGGTCTCCTTTTCCCTAGCTCCTTCTAGAAGCCTCTGTTCACACCTGCTTCCAATCAGCTCATTAGTCCTGTCTTTGTCCAGTCCCCTATATATACTCTCCCTGTGCAGTTCCTCAGTGCTGGTTCCTTGTCGTTTCCCGGCTCTTCATGCATGTTTTCCCTGATGTCTCAATAGTTCTGTTTTTTCTGTACTTTGTATGTTGGATTTTTGGATTCCTGTCTCAGATGCCTGTGAGTAATTTCATTAAACCTTCAAGAACTCACCTCTGCCTCCTCACCTCTTCATTTGGGTCCTCAAAACCTCAACCCAACCCTGACAAATGTATATATCTTAATAACATATAAAAACTCATACAAACCTCTGCGATCAAATCTCCATTCTCAGCATGAACCTGAGCTATAGCTCCGATCTCCTTACACTGGGCAAAGGCAGCATATAACTCAGAGTCCTGAAGCATGAACACATCCTTATAGGCCATGAACATCTTGAAGGAATTTACTCCCTTTTCTTTGGCCAGAGTTTCCATCTCTTTCTTAACCTGCAGTTTTTTAAGAAATACAACAGTTCTGATTCAAAAAGCATAGATTTGTTTGGCCCCTTTGCAAAAGGATCACATCAACAGGGTTCTACTCCTTTACCTCATCGCTCCACCAGGTGACAGCAACATGCAGCGAGTAGTCACAGCAAACCTTAGCATCAGCTGTCTTACGCCAAACATCATAGGCCTGCAGGAGAGACTTCCCCTTTTGTGGGATGACAAAGTCCAAGATCATTGTGGTGCCTCCTGCCAGAGCGGCCTGGAGAGAGAAAAACATTCCCACAGAGATGAAAGTTAAAGAATAACTACATAGTAAAAATATATTTGACCAATACCCTTTGTTCTCCTTCAAGGTTGAGGATTTTTTTTTTTTTTTTTTACAGGAATAGGTTTAAATTCCACCAGTAAAGCAAATATTGGATCCAGCACTGATGTTGAAATATATGGAGTAAATTTTGTTTAATTATTAAGCAAGAAACATGTTTCGTAAATATAAAAAATGCAATTAGGAAATAAAAGTTTGAGAAAGATTTTAATAAAAAAGAGTTTTAAACTAACTTTTCTCTATTAACTCTCTATTAACTCTCTTAATTTTTGTTTTTAAATTGATGTTTATCATTTTTATAACATCTATTTTCCCATTTTCCCTTTAAATTTGATATTTTTTCCTACTTCTTATTGCACAGATTCTACTTTATTTTATTTTGTCCAATTTCTGCATTGTAAGGGCTTCATTATTATAAATTTTGCTTTACATTTCACATTTCTTTACTTCTGGGGGTGGGCTTTCCTCTAGAAAGGGAAGCAAATATTTATTTCCATTGGTCTGGGTGGATTTCTGCAGCAATCTTTTTTTTTTTTCTTTTGGTCAATGTGTGCCCGTATAGCGTGTGTTTGCATTGATTTGTATCGGTAAAGAGAATGTGATCTATAAAATGCAATTTAAAAAAAATACAGTTCATAAAACTTAATCCGAAAAACATAAATATGGAAAAAAAAAAAAGGTTTATTTTTGGATCTAATTTTTTTGAAAATCTTGTTTTGCAAAGCATGTTCTTTCCAACAATAATGGAACATAGTTCCCTCCATATTGATCCTTAAAATGGGATAAAGTTCAGGACTTCTTCATGCTGGTGCAGTTTGCAGCGCTGTATGTTCCTGCGTCTTCCTCTGCAGAATGTTGACGACCTGTGAACCCCGTCCCATGATATATCCAGCCCACCACCCCATAGTGGAGTTTTTTTTCTTTCCAATATATTCCACCTTGTTATGGATTGACGGACCTAATGCTCTGTAAGAGTCCTATACCGTTCACTGAACCTCTGAGACACCTGCTTATTTCATAAGTGGCATTAGAAAACGTTCGTTACGGATTTCAAACACAGTAAATGACTTCACAACAAAAAATGGCTTCTAAAAAATAAGAAAAAAATATAGTGTTTTAAGTGAATAATTGCTTTTTTTGAGCAAAATAATCTGCCAGTGCAGCAAGCAAATGAGACTTGGTAAGATTTCTTAAAACAAGAACATAATATCCAAGTAGTAAGCATCCAAAAAAACTTAAATCAAGTAGAAAAATCAATTGTTTTCTTTTACTTGTTAAGATTTTTTCTCTTATTTTAAGCAATTTATTCTCATTTATTAGTCATTATTGCTTAGAATTAAATAACCTCTAACCAATTATTGCTCAAAAAAAGCATACAACAGGCTTAAAAACAAGGCAAATGTACTTGATTATTTATCATTATGAGCGCTAGCCGGCGCACGCGGATGACGTCATACACGCGCCGCTTCGTTTTTTAAAACATATAAATATAAAAAATATAACGCCGGATGTCTGAGGGACAGTGATTCGCCTACATGTTATGAATGCTGGCGTACCATAAATAATAAATTATGAACAGTTTAGTTTGTGCCTTCAGTCGTTGCCCATTGGAAGACGTTACTTGGATATACTGTAACCTAACTGAATATCTTCAGAACGGCTCCAAATGACACAAAACTCATAGAACATGATGTAATAACGTAAAATCAAGGGCCAAATGTAAAAAAAAAAACAGCGTTCCCCTTTAAGGCAGAGCTTCTATTTTAATAACCATATGTATGATGTACAGTAGTTATGTTGAATTGTAAACAGTGAATGGTCCACTGCTAAGGTTCAGAATCTCAAAGCTAAACCATGAATGAGAATCTCAATAACACTATCAATTTGAATGCAATCAGATTTGATTAACTGGAATATCTTAATGAGATGGGGGCAGTCCTTAAAACAAGTTTATATGGATTGTCTTATTGTCTTGAAACAAGTAAAAAAGTACTCGCAGTCTAAATGTTAACGCAACTCAGTCCACAATGTCTGCTATTTTAAGAAAAAAGCTGCTCTTAATTAGTTGTATTATCTAGTTAGAATGAAAAAAATTAATTTTCTTAAAACAAGTCAAATAATCTTAACAATATTTAGTCTTACTAAGAAAATATGCTTAATTCAAGTTTATTACACTTGTATAGATTTTCCTTTTTGCTGGGAGTTGCAGTGGAGTCCGCTGCCATTCGGCTGGAGTTTGACTGGGAAGGGCTATTTTAAATGGCTGCTACTGTACTTGTGCTTGCCCTGTTGGTTAACTCAACAGAACTGCCAACAAGCAAAATTAGAAATTATTATTTTTAGCCATTATTGCATGTTTGGTCAATAAATATATGCGTTGTATTCATCTGCCGTGCCTTGATCATGTTAAGGACATGCAGTGACATTCCCTCAATTTGCTATCTATTGTTAATGTTTGTTTGATTTATTCAGAAATATTTCTTTGTTTAAACTGAGACTGTTATATCATTAAATATCATTGTGTTATTTTTATCAGGTAAATGGAGGAAGAAGCAATATCAGCTTAAAGAAACTCCTCAATTCCTGGACAGGATATGTTCAGACTAGAGATCAACTATTTCAGGCCGATGTCAATTCTCTTCTGACATGAGTCTATCCGATCCCCGATACGTGCTGCTGATTTGATAAGGCAGATTTTCTGAGCTGATATTTCTTTTTCTTCCACCATTGACTAGAAAAAAATGTCATAATAACCAAAATTACACAAGTCTTAATTTAAACAAAACTAAAACTTTATTAACAAATCAAACTAAATATTAATTTTTAGTTTGGGGCTGGGCCAGAAGTTCTTGCACTTGATGTGATCTTAAAGCACGGCTGCTAAATGCAATAAAGATCCAGCAAGTGCATACTGTACATGCATCGGCCGATACAATCAATATCGATACAAGGCAGAAAAAAAGAACAAATATCTGCCCAAAATATCAGCCTGACGATTTGTCTGTCATGAAATAGAAGTTAATATTTTGGGCCTATCAAAACAATAAAACAATTATTCTTTCACTAGATTTAGCTTTTAGTTTTACTACAACATTTTATTATTACTATTATTCCAAGAAAAGAAATAAAAAACAAACCACTGGACTTTGTTTCCAATTTTGAAGAAATTTTGCTTTCAATCCAGGACGTTTTTTCAATTCAAAATGTCAGGAATAGCGTTAAGGTCGTCGGGTCGCTCGACCACTCATTTGGACCCCCATTCCAAAGGGGTAGACCTGTTCGTCCGTTCCAATTTGCATGTTTTCAAAACAAAAACAAGGCTTTGTTGGGCTACTGTATAAAATCTTGAACTCACTATTTCTGAAATTTTGAATTAAAAAGCTTCCTTGATTGGGAAGCGAATAGCTCTTAAACTTGGAAACAAAGTCCAGTAGATTGTTTTTAACTTTCTTTTTTGGGAGTGACTATGACCTGGATGACTGAGAATCTTCACCAGCATATTATTATTATTATTATTATTATTATTATTATTAATAATAATATTATTATTATTAATATTATTATTATTATCTACTCTAGATGATGTGTGGATGTGTTGTTTTTACCTGCTTAATTGTTAATTTAATATTTTTCAAAGCTGTAAATTGTTCAATTATTGAAACTGAACCCCTGTGAATTCAGGTGATTGTAATAGGTTTAGATGGAAGTTGGGCCCCTAAATAAAACAGTACCAAGAGCCTAATTTAACTATTGTGGGTTAAATTAGAGAAACTTGTAAACATTAAATGTTTTAAATAAATTTGAAGATTTCAGGTTTGGATTTGTTACAGCAGTCAGTTTTTCTTTAAAGTCCTTATAAACTTCACCTGGCTGTTTGATTAGGTTACCTCAGAAATCAGTGCTTTAAGGAAGCAACAACCTTTCAGGACGGTCCTAAATGTATTTCTCTGATCAAGTGTCACATACTGCACCTTGGTCCCGATGTGGAAATCATCCACAGCCCTGGTGCTCATGAAGGCCAGCTCCATGTGTGTGTGCGTGTCTATCCCGCCTGGGATCACTAGTTTGTCAGTGGCGTTGATGACCTGCACTCCTGCCGGGATCTGAAGGTTTGGTCCAACTTCCACTATTTTCCCATTTTTGATGTAAACGTCGCTGATCACGGAACAGTCCTCGTTTACAACTCTCCCCCCTTTGATTAGGATCCCGCTGGGCTCTGCCATTCCTGCTGCAGACGGCTGCTGCTCAGCCTTTACAATGAGCTGAGGCGACAGTCAGAGCAAACTGATTCTGCTCTCTGTTTGCTGAGCATGGGGGTGATCTCTCAGCTTCAAACTTTGAGTGAGAGGCGAACACAAAGTTTGTTAAACAGTGCAGGTCTGATGAAAAAACTACCTTTTATAAAATCATTAATGCAAAGATTCACCAATGAAAACCTGTGAAAATAAATCTTTTGTTTTTTTTAGAGGTTTACATCCATTAAACTAATTGTTTATCTAATAAGTTGTCATGGTTTTGGTTCTGTTCAAGTTTTATCTCTGAGTTTTCATTGGTCTTATTTCCATTTCTGTGTTCTAGTTATTCAAAAATAACTAGAACACAGAAATGGATAATTGTATTTGAGTTCTTAGATATTTCTTGTTTGCCCTCTAGTGTTGGTCTCCTTTTCCCTAGATCCCTTCTAGCCTCCTCTGTTCACACCTGCTCCCAATCTGCTAATTAGCCTGGTCTTTGTTTCTCTCTCCCATATATTCTCATCCTTTTCAGTCACTCTTTGCTGGTTTGTCATAATTTCTTTGCCCCCTTGTTGAGAGTATTCATGGTTTTCACTGAAACTTTTCAGTAGCTTGGAATTTGTGTGGATTTACGTTTTTGGATTTTTGCTTCTGTTACCCTTTTCGTTATTAAATCTTCAAGAAACCACTTCTGCTTCAGTGTCTGTATGTGGCTCCTCCTTCAAACCTCTTCCTTATGTATGATGTTTGCTGAGAGTCAAGGAGTTGATGCAGTCAGCTGGTTAACTATAGAAAACTTTGAATTAATTTGACTGTATGATCTGGTTGAACTGTCTCTGTGAAGTACCTGGAGATGACATCTGTGAATTGTTGCAATATAGATAAGCCGAATTGAATTGAATTTTAATTTCTGTTGTTTTCATATGTTTTTAGGTCCATTTTGGGATGTATTTAATATTTGATATAACTCTATGTGTGTGAAAGGTACACGTTAAGAACTGCACTGTTTTGTTAACTTTGTTCTTGGTCAATTTTATTTCACTATAGCACAAAGAGGGTTAAATAAGTCTTGGTTAGTTTGATTTTCTTTTTTCAGATATTACTTAAAGGTCTTTTTTCAGTGTCCTATCTGTCAATGTGGCAATAAGAATAATTGTCTTGATGCCAAAAAGAGCCCAACAGATTTTACTTTCACAAGTGGAGCAGTACGGGTAACACCATAGCGTTCTGCTAGATTTATGCATATAAATAACTTTATTATAATTCATGCAGGGAGTTTCAGATTATATGGACACTGCAATGTAAGTAGAACAGAAAAGGAAAAACAGGAAAAAAGGAGAAAAGATGAAAGAAAGAGGAGATAAAAGGTAGATAATGATAAAGCATCTTCTGTCTGCTTCATCACCTGCAAAGCGATGTAAAAAGAACAGCACAACCAACGGATATAGTATAAGAGATACAATAAATTAACACATAGATATTATCTCTGAAGTATAAGTAGTATTATTCAATCTGACATGTATACTGTGGTAGCTAAAGATAAGAATATGCGCTTTCTGTATGGAAGTTCCTGGAACCAAGCACCTGTAGTTGTTTGTGAGAGTGCACTTGTGCATGTAAAGTTTATCCAAAGGGAAAATGCTCAATAGTGGTTGTGAAGAGCCACAGACCCACCACCCCAGAGCACCAAGGCAGGCGCCGGGGGAACCAAAACCACAAATACCCAAAGGGATCCCCAGAGTAAAGGCGTCCAGGAGGGGGCAACTAAGGAATTCTGCTCCTCCACCAAGGGGAGAGGAGAGGAGGCACTGAGGAAATCCCCCAGCCGCCTCAATGCTGAAGCCCCAGGAGGCGCTCACAGTTACAACTTTTCTTTTTTTATCAAACAACACATTTATCAAAAAAAAAGTAGATTCACAAAACATTTAGTGATGCAGGATAAAAGCTTTTTTGTTGTTGTTTGTGAAGAAAAAAATAGTGTTCAAATTATTTAGTCTAGTAATTAGATGGCTCCAAAATATATAGATAATTACTTATGGTCATAATGAAAGTATTGAAAGGAGAGGATTGTGCAATAATAGGAATACCATGCTGAAGTCACTTGGGCTGGAGCTCAGCTGCTGCCAGAGTAGCTCCCTGATAAAGCAAAGGTTGCAACTTTTCTCCTGAGCTGCTCAGTTAAATGCTTAGTTTGATTAGCATTTGCATTAGCAGACCTGGCAGCCTGCTGGCAAACAGAGCAGAAGGAGAGCAGGTTAGCCTTAATGCACTACTTACTGTACTAACATGGAGGACTTAAACTCTATCACCTTTAAGGAACTCTAACATTGCAGATCAAGATTTAGTGGATCTACAATAAAGCCCTGAAACTACTGATCTACAATCTATCAACCCTTTCACCACCGTCACCTTTTCCATAAAAATAACACTTTTACTTTTTACAACCAATATGGAGCCTTTTAAAATAGCCTGACTGAGGCTGTTGTGTTTTTCATGCGTTTATTTTTTTTAAACCTGAAAATAAGTAGATAATTTCATGTGGTTCCTCAGTGAATAATAAAACAATCCTTTGCTGGTTGGTTTCAGGACGTCTGGGGAAATACTGAAATTAGAAAGTACAATGGGGGTCATTAGGGGTCTAATAATTAACTTTTGCACTTAACGCCCCTCTAGAGGTTGAATTTCTCTGATTGCATGTATGTGGACCCTGCTTTTTGTATCTAGCAGTAAAAAACAAACTGAATAGAGCCGTCCAACCTTGGGATCTGCACAGTAGAGACGCTGAATTCACTTTATTTGAGTTTTAAGGATTAATTTTTGAATATTCCACATTAAAATACTCCACCTCTTGAAATGTTTCATAGAGATTCATGGTTTCACTCCTGGTAAAAAAAAAAACAACAAGTTACTTTTTCTTTGTTTTTTAGTTTGCAAGCTGTTGGCAGCTTTTTTAAAACCTCCAACATATAGCAGGGCCTTCGTTCTCTGAGGAATTTCCACACAGATTGATTGCTGCCTAGTAAAATGGGCAGAAAGCTGTTTCATAAGACTGCTCTCTAACTCCCAGTTTGAGATCATTGATGCTCTTTTTATTAATAATCAATGAAGGAAGCCAGAATAAAACATGTTTTTTATTATTTTTTTTTATTTAATATTTCTTACAATTTTTTTATGAAAGTTTCTACTGGGAAAAAGAAGATAAATCAGGAATTTCCACCTGGGAACCATATGACAAGGAAAATGGAGAAGGACACCCCCCAGAGAGGGGACTCTTATTGCATGTACGTTCTTTGTCTGTGTCTGTACTTATTTTTCTGAGAAGTTATTGAATTTACTCACTAAATTTTTCAACATATATATCTTTCCTTTCTACTCCTTGTGTTTTCCAAACTGCCTTGTTACTTGTTATACAGTAACAGCAGCAACATGATGAACGGCATAATAGGTACAGAGATGTCTCAATAAAGAACGAATGAAACTTATTTACATTTATGTCATTAATATTTGTTGTCAGGTATAAAAACAAGGTAGGCAAGAATCAGCTTTGCTTCATATTATTCATCTTTTGGTAAATTATGGGTTTATTTATTGTTGCTTTTTATTATTTTTTTCTTTTTTACTTTTCTTTTGCTCTTTCCTGTGTTTAATCTGGATTTATCTAAGTAAAGTGATTGATTGATTGATTGATTAAATATTAATTTATCAGTTACTTTATTAGCCAGCCATCCATTTCCTGTTTAGCTCACATGATATGAATCCTTTCGTGTATTTGACACAGTTTCCTTTGTCAAATTGACTTAAAGTTATATTTAGAAATGTGCAGATACGACCTGCTTTCCCACTGAAATTAGCGGGTTAATTTGTGTTTTTCAAATGTGTGTCGACCTGCTAACAAGCAGCATTTAGCTCCTTTCCCACATTAGAGAAACCAGCAACAACCACATAAACACATGGAGCAGCAAAGGGGGTCAACAGCTCAGGGTAAGATTCAGTGGGAAATTAGATGCCAGAAAGCAAAAGAAACCTTTGAAGACCAAAATATTGACATTTTGGACAGAGAGGACAGATGGTTTGAAAGAGGTGTGAAGGAATCCATATCTGTGAAAAGGGGAAAAGACATCACTGATCAGAGGAGGAGGTTTTTCAGGTATTTCATGAAACTCAGTCCAAAGACCAATCACAGAAATCATACACAACAAAAGGCTCAAACAATCCAGAATAACAATAGAGGGCAATTTGATTTGCCTGTGACTTGGAATGCAGAACGATGGACCTCCATGCTACTTAAATACATCAGCACTACAGTGCGAGTCGGCAGAATGAATAAGACCGCTGAATAGGCGTCTAAAAATGTTCATAAAAACTGAGTGACAGTCCAGTTGCTTACGATTTAAGCCTGTTTTGTGGTGGATTTGACCGAGGTGAGGGATAATTAACACAGAAATACAGGCTTTATCTCATAATAGTGCTTATATTATTTTCATCCCAAAGGGGCATTCAGCAGTAGACATCTAACTGACAAAAGTTGCAGTATTGTTGCCTTTTAAGCGGCCGGTCACTGGCAGAAAAAGCAAAAATAATCATATAGGCTCAAATTAATTGCTGAATTTACTTCTTATTCAGATACAAAGCAATAATATCTGATTGCATCAGTTTTCCAGGAGTTGTCCTTCCCTCTGTGATGGCTGGACATGTGAAACTAGGGCGATAAACATTGACTCATTACTGCTTAATTATTTGTGCCAAAAGAACATTGAAGCTTTTATTCTAACAATAACAGATTCCGGCTGCAAAAGTGACTCTTTATAAAAAATATTACTTCCTCCACAAATAAATGATTCTGTGTTCTAGTGGGTTTGTTTGTGTGAGCGTGTTGTAAATATCTGTTGAAAAGAACAAGACAAAAATAAAAACAGGGCAGAACAAGCTAATAATGCTGTGATCTCTCTGGAGCATGCGGGTGCCTCTCTTTCATGAGGGCTTGTTAGCTACTGGGGGAGATTAATAATTTCCTGCAGTAGATTTGTTGTCTGCTGCGCATCAGGCCAGTCAACTTTTCCTCATCCATTAGTGTATTACGAAAACAAGACACATTGGAGAGACAAAGATGCATGCGCTGCTGAGATAAGAGCACGCACCGGGCTTAGGAACACCTAACCTTCACAGTTGCAATAAACAATAACATGTGACTTAAGAGGATTTACATAAGATGAGAGGAGTAATCAGAGGGAATGAAAAAACCAATGAGGCAGCAATGGCATCTCCTCAAAAGTCTCAGCGTTGCTGAATGAGGAAAGTTGCATTTCTTCTGGATTTAGAGGAAAGCTGTTATCATTTTATTTCCACTGCCAGCACCACAAACCAACATAGATGTCACTTCCTTTTTCTTTTTTTCCAAAGTGAAATTTGGCAAGCACGACGTTGGATAAAAAAACTCTGGCATTAAAAAGGCAAGGCATGCACTAAAAAGTGACATAAGATCATTCTGCAGCAGATTATCAGAGCTTTCTGCTCCGACAGCAAGAGGATTGTTTATTATGCTTGTGCACAAATGCACACATCATACTGCAGCTACTGTACAACCAGCATGCTCTACGGTTTCTGCAGATAAAAATAAGTCAAGTTCACATAGCAGTCCTGCACTAAGGTTCCTTTGAAGTTTTGTAGATATTGTCATTTTACAACTATGAGTGGAATCCATTTTAACAGACCAAGCAAATTCAACACACTACGTGCAAATAAAAAGGAAATCATTTCTAAGGAGTTTCTATAAAAACAAAAAATATATATATTTAGTTAGAGGCCTTATCTGTTGTAAACCAAAAGCTATATGTGGAAAACAAACATGTAGAAACAAGGGCTCAGGTCAGATGAGACCAAACTTAACTTTTGGGAGGTTTCATATCTCTAAGGCATCAGTCTGAAAGTATCAGCCTACCAAGGAGGCATGGCGGTGGCAGCATCATGAGGGAAGGCTTTTCTAATACCACTGGCTGCGAAAAAAAAGAAAAGAAAAAATTACAAAACAAACCTTGAAACACAGGGGATCATTACTTTTAATCAAGATAACTCTAAACATTCAACTATTGCTACAAATAAATGCTCCAGTGGAATAGTTCAATCAAAATCTACATACAGACAGAGATGGCTAGAGTACCCAAAAATTTTACTCATGTAAGCATGGACCTAATTTGGAGGGGGGACACAGGGGACATGTCCCCTGCACTTTTTACTGTCCAAAAACAATATTACGCTACAGTATGCAGACAATTGTCGAGCACTAGGACCAAACGGAAAACCACAACTTAAGCTGAAGCCCCCTTCCCTGAAGACAAGCTCCTGATTGGCCCTCTGTATTTTCTTGTGTGATTGGCTGTCACCGCTGTCACTCCTAAGAAGCTCACTTTACAAACATCTGATGCGCCACTGAATCAGGTCTGTTAGAGGTCTTGCAGAAAAATGTTGCTCTGCAAAAAATGACAGTTGGTGTGGAAGTCTGCGACTGTAAATTAGGCTTTTTTTCTTCTCTTGGGTCACATAACCTAGAAGGATTGTAATATCAGGTGTATTCATTTACACAAATCGTTGAATTGTTGTCATGTGAGTGCCTGTTTTAGTGTGTGTTTTTGGTTATTAGACTCGCAGCCAGGGTGTCTGCAAAAAGAAAGGGAGACATAAGAGTCTTCTTTTAAAGTCAAAGTATGAGTGACTTTCAAAGTACTGTGTAACAGCCTTCCTAAAACACCTTCACTGGCTCCATAAACCAGCATATCTACTTTAAGATCCTCCTCCATATTTTAAGCTTTCAATAACCTAGATTTGTTTTATTAAAAGTGCTAATGCATCAAATGTATCCAAGTTGCACATTATTATCATCAAAAAAGGAAAAAGGAACAAAATAGAATTTGATAGAATGGGATTTCTTTACAGCCAAGCACATACAAAATTTAAAACTATGTCTCTTTAATCTACATGGATTGCTGCACCCCAAATTATGCAGTTGTTCATGTTGTGCATCAATGTATTTTGCCAGGAGAGTGATAATAGAGATGCAAGAGAAAGTGGAGAAAACAAACACAGAGGAACTACTAGAAAACACACTGAACTTATATATAGTAGTCATATTAAAAAATACTTGTGCCCCCACGCCACCCACCCAACCACTTCTAAAATCGAAATTTCATCCATGCACAAAACAGTAGCAATACTTTAACGCCATTTTTTTTTACTCAAGTCAAATATAAAGTAGTCATTTAATGAAAAGCTACAAAAGTAGCTGGTAAAATGGTTACTCAGGTACTGAGTAATTCTAGGTTCATACCATTTGATTTAATGTTTCAATGTATATCATCAGACAAACAGTTATCTGCAGATTCTGATATTAAAAGAAAAATAAATAAAAATAAAGGAAAGATTACAAAATGAGTAATTAGTGAAAGATAAAGCATGCATCGATATCCTTCAAATGAACCTGTAAAAAAAACTAACTGTAAAGAAGGTCATTTATATATGTTTCATAGGAAAGGATAAAGTTCTACTGTTAACTGTATTTTCAACTCAGCTCTGCATAGCTTAACTTACATGTGGAGGCTGGAGTAACTAGAAATTATTCAAGAATAGCAATTTTCTCACAAGAACATCACTTCAGTCAATTAAAAGTACAGTAAAGAAAAAAAGACTCCTAAAAGTATGTACTTTAAAGTTACTTCAGTAAATTTAACTGAGTAAATGTAACTAGTTACTATCCATCTCTGAGCAAAGAAACAAATGGAAATCTGGAAAAAAAACACTTCATTGATCTTTTGCTTCTGATCTGGTTAAAGTGAAGCTATTTAAAGAAAGGACTTAATATTCTTCTGTAAATGTACAAACATTGTTCCATCTGTTTCAAGACAGAACACCTATTTTTAAAATATAAATAGAAAACATTAATTCAGAAATTAAACTTCTTAATCAAAAAATGTATTTGTTTGTAGATTGTATCTTAGTTTTTTCCCCCCAAAAAAGTATTTTTATTATATTTTATTTATTTTATTTTTTATTTCAATAGATTTTTAGATATTTTCCCTGCTAATTTTATATCTTGAAATTAGATTTTTTAAATTTCATTTGTACCTTACCAATACATAGACACCTTTGCTTTTAGAATTAAAATCCCTTTATCCTTGCAGAGGTAAGGGTTTATTTAGACTTTCTGAAGCAAAGTTCCCTAAATGTTTATATTAGACATATAACCTGTAGTAGAAAAATGCAATTTGCTCCTGAACTTGTGGGGAAAATAAATTCATCCTCCAAGGTTATCAAAGCTAAGCTAACATGCTATAAAGATGTAGGCTGTATGGATCTGTCAGTGACTTCATAGATTCTGAAAAAATAAAATCAAATATTACTATTATCTTAGAAAAGTGCAGCTTTAAGCAAATCTACAACAAGAAAAAGCTCTCAGGTTGATTTCAGGGATGTGAGGCTTCTGGATTTGTTGCTGTTTTATCACACATATTTTTATTTTTACATTTTTATAACAATCACTTTATATTTAAATTCACTAATAAATCGATTGATGTGAGCTCTGTTTAATAGTGTAAACACCTTTTGTGTCCAGCCAATAAGTATTAATCTGACTAAAGAGGGATTTTTATTAAAGGAGCAAGACTGCTTTACCTCTACAAGCCGCCAGATGGCAGTGTTCTCTTCAGATCAGATGTAGAATGGTGACCTGCTGCACTGACTGCTGCAATGTTTACTGTACAAGCTCATGCAAAACAAAGCTATTGCAAACTATAGTTAATAAAATCCCGTTTATGATTTAGCTTTACATGATTGTAAGGCTTTATTCTAATATACAATTAAAAATGATGAATAGAAACATTTATCTTTACCATTGTAAATGTGTTTTATTTGAGTTATCTTCAAAGGAAAAGAAAGAAGAGGGGAAGAGATGTATGGTTACAAAAGGATTCAGTGTCAGTAATGGCACCAAACCACTTTAGGGTGTTTATTACCAATTTGCAGCTTTGAAAAAAAGACAAATCAATGTAATAAGGTATAAAAATGGGAGTTAAAACGGTGTAGGTTTCCCTGACACGACTCCAAGCGAGAGCGCTGGGAAGTCTGCAGCTCCTTCATAACATTTGTCAGTCACATTGTGGAAGCAAAAGCATCACAAGGCAGCTGTTAAGCAGACTCTAAAAATGTTAAGCTTCCAACAATAGGAGGCAGAAAATGTGAAGGGAAACAATTAAATTACGCCTTGCATGAAGTTTGCTTTTCATTTTGTGAGGCAAATTTAGTGCCACGGTTAATCATTATGCTGTTGAACATGATTTGCAAAAATATTCAAGAGCTTTATGTGCCTCAGTGCCCCTTCTGTATTGAAAAATAATGGGCCTCTATCCAATTAAAAACTGCATTAAATCTCTAAAGTATTACATGCACTTTACTGGTATCTCTTTGATGAGGCTTTTCTGCATGTGCAGATACAGACAGCACACTGAAAAAAAGGGCGCTTTGAATACCTGCTCCTTAAATTTGGCACCTTGGTCCTGGATTATTTTTTATTTCTTTATAATCTAGGTTCATGAGTCCATTTAGGTTGAAAATAAAGCATTTTTTGTTGAATTTAACTGTCTTGGGGAATCTTTTTGACTGAAATTTCAAATAAAATATTTCCACAAAACAAAATCCAAGAAGCTTTCCTTTATATAAGGAGTATTATATATTTTCCTAAAAGCAATCTGTGTTTATATAAAGCGGCTCAAGCTTTGTGTTTTCCTTCAGGTGTTGATAGACAGTGAGTCATTGTTCTGCAACACAGAAATGTGATTGGATGATTTATGTCACCATCTGTTTGCTTTTGATCATAATTTCACCAACTCTTCACAAGAGTGGCTTCGCATGACAAGATCCATTTTATGATAAACTCAGACTTCCACATGCTCAAAAAAAAACCTTTAAAAAAAACTTTGCAATAATTAAGCTCCTTCTCCATCACTGTCTCAAAACCACGGTCCTTAAAAAAAACTGACAAAAATATGATTACAACTAACAAACAGGATAGTCGTGCAACCGACTTACTCCCCCTATCTATTTGTGTTAATTAAAAGATTTGCAACTACATGTGTCTGCAGATAATCAAAATGTCTTCTGCAGCAGCTCTCCCAGATGCATCAGCACTCCAGAGCTCATTTGTTTGCTGCGATCTCATGTTTGTTTAGAATTAATCAATCTAGCCACAATTGAGTTAATTAATTAGTGTTTTAATGCTACTCTTTATAATTGCAGGCAGATGAGTCTGACGACAAAGCAATCACATTAATGCAAATGCAACTGATAATTGTTATCCAAACTTCTGGGAGAGCTCTTGCTGTGGTGTTGAGTTCAGGACTAACCTAGAGCAGCCACTAGATGGCAGCGTTGAGCAGTTTTCCCCTCCTCTTATCCTTTCTTTGGGTGTTGTTGCATTAACTGTCCTATATTCTTGCAGAGTGTGTCCACAAATAGAAAAATAAACACCTATGATTCCCTTACACTGGATGGATTCTTCACTGATTAAGTTACTGTTGGATTTTTATCAATAATACATTTTTTAAACAATATTTCTGAGAAGAAATCTTTAATCAGTTTGATTTTATTTTCTATGTACTCAAACAAATTTCAATCTGCAAAGTTTTTAAATCATTTAAGACTAATAAGTTTTACTATTGAATTAACATTTCTGTGCTAAAATAACTTTAACGATAGAGTTACCCACAAATGTTACATTTTTAAGCTGCACAAAATAGTTGAAAATTGCAGTTTATAAAAATAGAAGATAATAGCATACCTCTAATATTTCCCTATCTGGATTAATTTTCCTTTAAAAACATTTAAAACCTACAAGCTTAGATAAATCAGTAATAAACACTCTTATTTAATATGGTTTCAGTTAATTAATGCTGGTTTTATGGAAGTAGATCCAGTTTATTCCCCCCTAACTGGGTCCTTCTAGGTAACACAATTTGGGCCCCTTCGCTGCTTTCTTCAAGTCATTATAAATCTTTCATATTGAAAAGCAACAAAAATAAGAGTAAGGTTAATAATGCAGGCAAAAAGTTGTATATTTTTTTTTATCAAAAAACTTTTTTTAATCCATTCTATCAAGGTGGCAGATAAACCTTTTTCCTGGCAACCAGAACTACGATCTTCCGCTCAGTGACAGCGAATGCCTCGGGGTCATGAAGCTCAGTCTGCAGGTGAGCTTGACTTTAGCATCAGTTCTGTCATTAAACAACCAGAACCGGTTGCAGGCAGAGATTCAACTAAAACACAGAAACTTTCTCAACCATAAATCCATACTTTTAATAAGTTCATATAATAATATAGAACCACACATCATGAATGATTAAAAGAACTTATTTAGGTTCATTTTAAACAAAACAGTTAAGAATTGTTGCAGCAATCCCTTTAAGTTTCACCTTTGATGATCATTAAGTTAATAATTTTGGATCTTTTACAATGCAATATCAACGCAACACAAAAGCACTGTTGTTACACCAAACTAGTTGAAATTTCACAGAAAGTTAAACAATTTAACTGATACTTTCTTAGATTTTTTTCCTGTTTTCTTATAGTTTTTATCCTCTACTGCTATATACATCAGCCTCACTGTTCTCTGCTAGAACTGCTGATTAGGCTAAACTGTCATCAAAATATTTTGGTGAGATTTATAAACAAATTAAAGTTGTTAATTATGATTCCTTTTCCCCCAATAAGGTCAACAGCTTATAAGTACATCACTCCTGCAGAAACTGCTTATTTTTAATTGTTCTTCAACTTTTCCTGTGAGTTTTTGCTTGCTGTGTTAAGAGAGAATGAGGAACATCATTCTGCAAATGATTTCCGGACAAAGTTTTCAAAAATTAATGACTTATTAAAAACAAAAAAAAGAGAACTTTTACATTTCTGTTGAAAACATGGATCTCCTAAAGTCCCTTTTTCCTCAGAGGAAAAGTTTTTCTCTGTTGGTAATTGTTGCTCCTTAAAAACGTATATCTTGTGAAATAGGATTCCTCATTTTCTATCCAATATCTTCATCATCGTTATCCTCGCCATCCTCTCCATCATTAACTGTGGCTTATTTCCAAATTCATGACTTTTTGCAGGAAACGTTTTGTTTACCCAGTTCCTGGTGTTTTTCAGGAATATGCTCACATCATCCAGCAGCCTCTCTCTCTCTCTCTCTCTCTCTCTCTCTCAGTGAGAGCCATTATTCCCTCATCTCTTTAGCTTATCTCCTCTGATGATCTGTTCAGATAGATATGACAGCTGAATAAATATGCTAACGCAGAGCGCAGCTCCACACTCCAGCTCAGAATTTCCATTCTGCTCTCCGATTTAAGGAGGAACAGTGCATTGTGATAACAATGTGACTCCTTGGGGAGTTGGATGAATGATTTCTTTTCTTCTTTACCATCTTCTGATAAAATACAGATATCAGCCGAGGAAGAAGAAGAAGAAAAATCAACACACTCCTCACTCATTCGCTAATTAAAAATCTCTTTTCACAAATCTGCTATTGATACTTTCTGAGGAGATCTTTGAATATCAGAGAATAAAAATGGGATTCATGGCATCGTCTTTAATTAACTTCAGGCGGCGGTGTCACTTCTTTTACTCAACTGTGTCCTTCAAAATCAACCCCCCTTTTGAAGTCAGGATGGAGTGATCGCATCACATGTTTCCACTGATCCGACCTAATTACCTGAGAGTTTTTACTGGATGAAAATAAAGCAACAGAAGCTGTAAAATCAGTTCATTAGCACACTGTAAATCAGAAAACCTTACTTTTCTTTTTTTTAATCAGGCAATCCAAAAAATTAAATCCCTTTTCAACTTTTCAATGTCAATATTTAATATATAAATAAAAAAATGTTTGACCCTATTTAAAAAAACTGATTTGGATCATAGCTGCACTGCTGGACTTTAGCACATATGCTGCCTTTTTATAGCATACTGGTGACTATCTCAGCTTTAATACTTTGGGCTTTCGCCTGGCCCCCAGTTCCCAGCATGCTTTGAAACATGTAAGTCTCTTTTCAATCAGTTTTTGAGCATGGCATCGATACTGGCTACATCTGTGGCAGAGCAGCCGCTTTGGCAGCCCCCCATTTGAACAGAATCGCCTTGGGAGGGGTCGGCTTGACCCAGCTTTTAATGCAAAACTGAAAAAAAAGAAGAAAAACATGGCTCCACTATATTTAACCAAATCTGCAGCTTACTCGGGGAAACACATGATAATAATATCCTCTTTACAGTCATTTCTGCAGAATTACAGCCCCTCGCGGCGGCAGGGGCCAAGATTTGGGACTAGAGAGGACGCTGCGCTTATTACAGCGCCATCATTATGTTGTGACTGTGTTTCTGGCCTCTTTCACCTTATGTGGTCAAGAGATCAGCAGTACAGAATTAGCAATTAACGGATCAACACTGAGTCTTTCAGGAAAGCCATCATTACCATAACATCCTAAATAAGCACCAGCTATGTGATTATTTTCCTGTTGGGGTTTTTGCTGCCTTTTTTGGGGCGGGGATTTGTCTCCACACTTCAGTTGTGTTATTTGAAGAACAAATGCGGCACTTTGACAGGCTTTTCTGCTGCGAGGAGGCGATGGCGCTCCATCCGGAGGAGCAGGAGCTCCTTTCTGCTCCTGAGTGGGCGCCCACATCCAGCTGCTCCATCGCTCATAACGTGCTCTAAAATTAGATCCATCTTCCCTGGCAGGTTTCTTGTTGTTTTTACTGAATCTTAATTAACGATTGGTTAAAATAATTCTCAAACTGCTTCTCCTTTTTTATTTTTTTTCCCTCGGTGGAGGATAGTCTGTTATTTTAATTAAGCTGAGGTCAGATTTATTAACTCAGCAGGAGTGTGTGGAGTGAAACTGTGAAAATCAGCAACAATGTGATGCACTGTGCCACTTAACAAGCTGATGCACATTTTATCTCCCCTCCTTCGACAAAATGTGAAACAAGGAGGGGAAAGGCTTTTTGGGGAGTGGAGGGGGGATATGATTTGATGCTTTGTTGTTTGTGGATTTATTTCAGTTCCTCTGCTTTTCCCAGTGATTAGATGTTGTTATAGTCTTTGCAAAACCCTGGTGTTTGGACAAACTGAAGAAGAACATGCTTAGATTTGTTTAGATCTCTTAAAGTAGATGTTCATCCTTCTGATCTTGGATCTTAGGAGACAATGTTAAAGGAGAATTCCGGTTTTTAACACTTTTAGCCCATTTTCTGTAGTGTCCAGGATGAAATCGAATGATCGACACCAAAATTTTGACAATTGGTCCTGTCTCTGCTTTTTGGCTCATTTAGAATCCACCCCTGGCTGCTTCAGAATGGCTTCCATAGTGCATGTCCGATAATGTCCTTAAAACAACCTTAAACGTTCTTTTTTTAAAATATGCTACTCACCGGGTCGTCAGCGCTGTTCAATGACGTTCCAAAAAAAGTTTCGTAAAGAAAAAACGTTCCTGTAGTGTTTTATTTAGCATTTTGTAAATCCCATTGAGTTCTGTTGGAATAGTCAATATTCCCCTGCCACCGGAAACGGAAATGGGGCCTGTTTACACAGTTGTAGTCTTTTCGCTTCACTCTGTGTACTCCGACGTCGAGAATCAAGAATCCACCTTTCGTATTCCATTTTCGGAGTTTTTTAAAGTGTTTAACAGAGACGTTAGCACCTCGACGTCGGAGTACACAGAGTGAAGCGAAAAGACTACAACTGTGTAAACAGGCCCCATTTCCGTTTCCGGTGGCAGGGGAATATTGACTATTCCAACAGAACTCAATGGGATTTACAAAATGCTAAATAAAACACTACAGGAAAGTTTTTTCTTTACGAAACTTTTTTTGGAACGTCATTGAACAGCGCTGACGACCCGGTGAGTAGCATATTTTAAAAAAAGAACGTTTAAGGTTGTTTTAAGGACATTATCGGACATGCACTATGGAAACCATTCTGAAGCAGCCAGGGGTGGATTCTAAATGAGCCAAAAAGCAGAGACAGGAGCAATTGTCAAAATTTTGGTGTCGATCATTCGATTTCATCCTGGACACTACAGAAAATGGGCTAAAAGTGTTAAAAACCGTAATTCTCCTTTAAGCAAATCATTACAAAAAAACCACTCATTTTCATCCTTTAAAAACACAAATTCCAACAAGAAATATTCTTACAATTAGAAGGAAATGAAAATAACCCTTTCTCTCAGCTTCAATGAAGACATTGAGTCAAAAATAAAAGCAATCACCACAGTGTCACCGTTTGCACACGTCTGCAGCACAGAAGCAAACATAGTTCATATTTTCTGCATCCATTTGTTAGGAATCTCTGCAGGGAAAGACAGCAAAGTGTCTGTCTGTGGCCATGCAGCAATTACTGCCAGAAAGCTTTTGACTCCTCATGATAATGCGATGCCTTTCAGAAAATTACACAGATTTCACATCAAACGCTCAGCATACCTCAGCGGCAGTTGGAAGCCTGGAAGAAAAATCCTGACATTCATGCGAGCAATCCTGTAACCCCCCCACCCCCAGCATCTACAGTGGGCTTTATTTGTCTGAGGGGTGATGACAGACAAATAGAGAGGAAGCTGCTTGCTCTCCCTGCTCAAAACTGCAACAATGTACTTCTTAATGAGTTATTTAGTGCATTCTTCATTTAAGAAAACACACCTAGCAGCATAAAGAAACAGGCTAGTTGGTCATGATGATGAGCTTTCAGCTTATATGAGGTTTTCATGCAGCCTAATACATAGCACGGTCTCATAGATTATATCAGGCTCTTCCTTACAGTTAAAATCCTTTTAAGCAATATGCTCTTGCTAAATAAGTATGAAAATACATGTTGTTTTAAGAAATGAAAACCATTGATGAGAATAAACAGGGAAAATATCTGGAATCTTTGATTTCTACTCTTTAATTGAAATTTTAGAATCCAAGGCTGCCATTTTTCTTTTTTATAAAAAGAAAAAGTGTAACAGTGTATGAAAGACTATGAAGATAAAGGAATAAATAAAAATCCCAGGAATCATTTTAGTCTAATTTTATGGTTTTTATCTATGTTTTGTCCCCCGCTGGCCAAAGCCTCACTAAGCTGAGAGGCATGTGCGAACAAAACCTCACTTTAAATAACCCAGGAAAGGTTTGTTCATAGAAACAATCACTAAAAATAATAATGTGTTTATGTCTTAGGTGTGTGCCTGCTCCACTACTACAGAAAAATCCCTAGAAATTTGCATGTCAAAAATCTCATGAAACCCATGTACCAAATGTGAAAATAACTCGTGGTAGCTACATTATTCACAGGGGCGGAGCTAGATGGGGGGCCAGGGGTGGCCATGGCTACCCTTAGCCAATCATTGGCCACTTCTATGGCCACCACTAATTTTTTTCCCTCTAATAAATATGGTGGCAGCAGGAATACTCTGAAGTAGAATATTCAAAACATTAAATTTTTTTTGTGATTAATTATACAGATCAATATACTAACATGAAAGAGGATAAGTACAGAATTTGTGTTTTATGCGGTAAAGAGAAAATTATCATTAAAGGAATAGTACACCCAAAACATGATTAGCCTTCATTTTCTACTCACCCCCATGCTGAACAACACTCTGGAGTACTTTTTTGATATCTCAAATGCATCTGGAGATCTGGGAGGCTTCTTGCTGTCTGCTGACATTCAAATAATGGAGGTCTATGGCGCCCGAGGCAGAAAGGTCCATAAAAGTCCACAAAAAACGTGTCAATATTCCTCCATACTGCTCGTCCAATGTATTCCAAGTGTCCTGAGTGGGTAGCATCCAGAATTTACTCGAAACGAAGTCATTTAGAATGTTTTTAGAGCATAAACAGTAGTGTATAGGATTTCCTAAAAGCGCGTTCATGAGTCTACGGAAACCGCGGCAGACCAAACCAGACGAAAGTGCGCATTCAGCGTCCGCTCTGCCAATAATGCAAGCGTAGAAGAAGAAATGTGCTGTTTACCTGTGCAAAGAAAGAAGCAACGAAAGAAAAATGTCTGAGGATGAGCATGAGTTCTTTGCCGAGCTGAATGCGCACTTTCGTCTGGGTTGGTCTGCGGCGGTTTCCGTAGACTTGTGAACACGCTTTTAGGAAATCCTATACACTACTGTTTAGGCTCTAAAAACATTCTAAATGACTTCGTTTCGAGTAAATTATGGATGCTACCCACTCAGGACACTTGGAATACATTGGACGAGCAGTATGGAGGAATATTGACACGTTTTTTGTGGACTTTTATAGACCTTTCTGCCTTGGGCACCATAGACCTCCATTATTTGAATGTCAGCAGACAGCAAGAAGCCTCCCAGATCTCCAGATGCATTTGAGATATCAAAAAAGTACTCCAGAGTGTTGTTCAGCATGGGGGTGAGTAGAAAATGAAGGCTAATCATGTTTTGGGTGTACTATTCCTTTAAGTCATCTAGGAGTCTTCAGTGAAATCATAGATAAATTACAATTTTAATAAAAAATTCGCAAATAATCAATTTATGTAGATATTAGTGCTTATAAGGAAATACCAAAATGCCAGAAGTCCAGTGTCAAGTCCCCACAGTCAGTGATGGTCTGGGGTGCCATGTCAGCTGCTGGTGTTGGTCCTCTGTGTTTTATCAAGCGCAGGGTCAATGCAAATATCAGGAGATTTTGGAGCACTTCATGCTTCCATCTGCTGAAAAGCTTTATGGAGATGAAGATTTCATTTTTCAGCACGACCTGGCACCTGCTCAAAGTGCCAAACCCATGGTAAATGGTTTACTGACCATGGTATCACTGTGCTCACTTGCCTGCAAGCTCTCCTGATCTGAACCCCATAGAAAATCTGTGGGATATTGTGAAGAGAAAGTTGAGAGACACAAGACCCAACACTGTGAATGAGCTAAAGGCGGCTATCGAAGCATCCTGGGCCTCCATAACACCTCAGCAGTGCATCAGGCTTATTGCCTCCATGCCACGCCGCATTGAAGCAGTCATTTCTGCAAAAGGATTCCTGATCAAGTATTGAGTGCATAACTGTACATAATTATTTGAAGGTTGACTTTTTTGTATTAAGAACACTTTTCTTTCATTGGTTGGATGGAATTTTCTACCCACGCATGCATGGGTTCTCTCCGGGTACTCCTGCTTCCTCACAGGAGTACCTGTGACTGTTAGGTTAATTTACTTCTCTAAATTCTCCTTAGATGTGAGTGTGTGCATGAATGGTTAGACAGCCGTAGATAGGCACCAGAACCCCTCGCGACCCCACTCGGGATAAAGCGTGTCAGAAAATGGATGGATGGATGAAATATGCTCATTTGTGAGATAGGAAATTTGGGTTTTCATGAGCTGTATGCCAAAATCATCCGTATTAAGACAGTAAAAGACCTGAAATATTTCAGTTAGTGTGCAATGAATCTAAAAAATGTTCAAGTGTTGTCACTACATTATGGAAAATAATGAACTTTATCACAATGTGCTAATATTTTGAGAAGGACCTGTACAGGTAGATATACAAGTACATCGGATTTACATGTGAGGTGCATGTCTATCTCATATGAACACATATGAACCACCCATATTCACCCATATGAGGTGATTCCCATTTAAAGTAATAAGCACATGTCTAGGTGTATACATTTCCTGGTAAACATGCTAATTCTATTTAAAACACATGTGATTCACATTTTAACCTAATGCGATTTCCCTGTTAATCACATGTAAAAAAAAAATGTAAATCACATGTAAAACATGTGAACCAGATTGATTTGGAAACAGTGTCCAGTAGATGTTTTTAATTTCCTTTTTTTGGCATGACTAAAAGAAGTGTTTCTCCTAATTGCTAATGATTCAGGTGATATGTTTCTGTGCATGCACAGTTTCAGGTGTACAGTAGCAGCCATTCAATTTCCCCAGTTTCCTTGATGGGTCCTTGGCTGGTCCCGTAAGATTCCTTTTTTAAACATCAATCGTTGTACTAATATATTCTTTCTATCATGATTTGTGGACATTAAGATCTAAAGAGAAGCGTCACCTTCTGGTCAGACCCAGTAACTCAGTAAAAGGGTGGAGTCAGAGTAAAAAAGTATGCATGCCCAGGAGGAGGAGGGGGTCATTCCAGTGGCTGGAAGTTGGCTGCCATTCGGCTGGCGTTTGACTAGGAAGGGCCTTTTTGAATGACTGCTACTGTATATCTGTGGTGAGCTACGGTTTCAGTCAGTCATGGAGGCTCACCTTTTATACCATGGTCTTTTGAAAATGGCCAAGGGTCAAAAGAGAAAAAGGCCTCAGAAGAGAGAAATGAGACCAGAGTGTTTTTGGGAGATTCTTTCAAGCGATGGCGTACACTGAAAGCACAGGTCAGGCTTCCTGCTGAGGCCTCGGTTGCAAAGTTTCTACTGAACAGGTTAAGTTTGGCAGGCTATTTGGAGAAATCCAGTTCACATCACTGCTAGTAAAACAAGGAGAAATGCGCTTGTGTTTAATAGGTGTTCCCTCTCAGGAACGGGTAAAGGGTTGTGAAAGTGCATTAAAGTGGAGTGGGCGAGTCTTTTAAAAAAATCTTGGAAAATCCTCCCCTATACCTATATAATACCCTATACCTTATATAATTTTGTCAAACTTTGTTTGTTTGTTTTATTGTCAAAATATTACTACTAATTTGATATCTTTACTTGCTAGTATGTCAACCACAGTAAACTTATTTGAGCTACAGTAATTATTTGCTTTTATATGCTAACATTAAATAGGTTTTTCACTTTATGGGAAGAATAATAAAATAATGTGTCTCTACAGTCACCAAGATGTCTTTTTTGAAAGCACTACTCAAACCATTCATTTTGTATATCTTGCAGAACTACAGAATAACCAGGTTAGACAAAATAGATTTATGCATGTATTTTTTTTTTTACTGCACGTTCGTCCCTCCCTCACCACCCTTATAAAAATGTTCTGAGTGTGCCATTGGTTGAGATTACTGTTATTTTGTAGCAGTGAAGGGATTCCATATTTTTCTGTCTGTAGCCTATCTGCAAAAAAAAATAATACAACCGCTTTTGGTTTTTACTTAATCATACTTAATAACTTTAACAACATTGTTTTATGTCCTACCCTGCTAACATGAAGCAATTGTGTTCAAGTAAATAAATATGATTAAGTAAATGCCAAAAACTGTTGCATTATTTTTTCAGTGAAACAATGGGGGCGAGGTTGCAGAGATGAGTGAAGCAGAGATGAGTTCTTGTTGATTTAATAAATAATTGCAAAATACAAACCTCAAAAATACAGAAAACATTAGGGGAAAACAGAGACGAGGAAGCAACTAATAAAAACAAGGAACCAGCACTGAGTGACTGCAGGGGTGGAGTATATAAGGGGAACAGAACAAAGGATGGACTGATTAGCTGAATATGGAGCAGGTGTGGGTGGAGCTAACTAGAAGGAAGCCAAGGGGAAAGTAAACAAGCACAAGGAGCAACAGAGAGTAACTAAAGACTGCTTGAATATAATGGAAAATAAACCAAAGATTAACAAAACAGAATAACTAATAACTGAAAACAAAAACTGAAAACATGGTTCTCCCAAAAGGGGAGAGACAACCTGTGGTACAGCGAGCCTTGAGGATTCTACCAGAGCTGCTTTACGTGAACTTTAAAGAAGCCGCATCAGCAGCCAAGCCATTTGGTTGGAATGGGAAGTGGGGATAATTTGACCATACTGCAATGGCAAACTGGAAGAAAATAATAATAGAATATTTTAAGTGTAGCTTTTCATTAAAAGTTTTTTTCTAAAATAAAAAATATAAGAAAAACATTCTTGCCAATAAGCTGGAAAAGCTGGTTCTGATGGAAATACTAAACCTCCCATGCTGGGAGCAGACATCTATTCATCAATCTTGCATCCTGAAATGAAAAGCTTTGCAAACCGCTACTTTAGAGCAATGAACATGCAACTACTATGTTAATCAAAAGAAAATAAAGAATTTGTGACGTTTAATCCAGCTGAACATCGACCTATTCGACCTATTTTATTTGTCAATTTAGGGCAATGATTGTCAATAAAATATATTTATGATTAAAACCAAAAAGGACATATGTGATGGTAAATAACTGAGTATTTCTTGCATCATCATCATTTTGATCATTATTTTTGAAAACCTAAATGCTGCCGTTAGTCACTACTAAGCACCAGGAAAAGAGGTTAGCTCATTAAAAAATAACTTCTACATAAAAACTTACCGTTTCACACTTTTAAATGCCTTTGAAATCCTTTGAACTATTTGACCATTGCTTTTCTAAATCAAAAGTTTAGTGCAGGATTGATCAAAGTTTTAAAGATCTAAGTGCATGGAGAACGAAGAGCAGATGCAACTCATCAAAAGGAAAAAGATTAATAACACAAAAGCTTCCAAAAAAAAAAAAAGACTGAATACAATTATCGCTAACATCCAATTTCAAAAACCCACTGGGAAGTCTCAACATTTTTGCCTCATATTCTGTTGTGAAAACTTAAAGGAATAGTACACCCAAAACATGATTAGCCTTCATTTTCTACTCAACCCCATGCTGAACAACACTCTGGAGTACTTTTTTGATATCTCAAATGCATCTGGAGATCTGGGAGGCTTCTTGCTGTCTGCTGTATAGGATTTCCTGAAAGCGCGCACATGCACGATCACGACGCTACGGAAGCCGGCACACCAAACCAGATGAAAGTGCGCATTCAGCGTCTGCTCTGCCAATAATGCAAGCGTAGAAGAAGAAATGTGCTGTTTACCTGTGCAAAGAAAGAAACAACGAAAGAAAAATGTCTGAGGACTTCAGTGTTGAGGAAGAGCATGAGTTCTTTGCCGAGCTGAATGCGCTGGTTTGGTCTGCCGGCTTCCGTAGCTTCGTGAACGCGCATGTGCGCGCTTTCAGGAAATCCTATACACTACTGTTTATGCTCTAAAAACATTCTAAATGACTTCGTTTCAAGTAAATTCTGGATGCTACCCACTCAGGACACTTGGAATACATTGGACGAGCAGTATGGAGGAATATTGACACGTTTTTGTGGACTTTTGTGGACCTTTCTGTCTCGGTCACCATAGACTTCCATTATTTGAATGTCAGCAGACAGCAAGAAGCCTCCCAGATCTCCAGATGCATTTGAGATATCAAAAAAGTACTCCAGAGTGTTGTTCAGCATGGGGGTGAGTAGAAAATGAAGGCTAATCATGTTTTGGGTGTACTATTCCTTTAAAAGCCAGAGATCCCTTCAGTTCACAGAGTTGTAAATGTCTCATTCGGTGAGATCACATGAAACAGGCTCATGCTTGTAACAATTTGTGAAACAGCTTAACTTGTTTTAATTGCAGTCATTACTTTTCCTGATGGAGGTTATTATCAGATGAACTTGCAGCCTCCGTGCAGATCTAAGCTGCATATTCTCCTTTCCGCAGCAGGCTTCGGTTGGGGGAAGGTGGGGAGGGGGATGTTGTTCAGCACTGACTGACACTCTGTGCATGATAGTGAAATGTAGCAGGTGCATTTGGCTAACATACTTCTGATCTGTACACCGTTGTTATAAGCTCCTTTAAAGATCAGTATGTACTCCCCTCCTGATAAGATCTGGAGTATGTAGGCCTCTCTTTCCCTTTATTCCCAAACTCTTTTGGTTTTCTTAAGAAAATGTCAGTTTAATCATATCTTAATGCTTTGATAATGGGTTCTTTTACACAGGCAAAGAACAGTCACTCCAGTGTCTTACAAGCCCAGGATGGTGAGGGAAGAAGAGAATGTCTCTAAATTAAATTTACTGCCCCAGCCTCTGCACTGTGCACGTGTATCTTTGTGTGAGTGTGTAACAGTAGGAGACCGAGGCTCTTTCTCACCCTCTTGACAATCACACAAAACATGTAATTGTTTCCCGTGTGTAAGTGAGGACTATTAATATTCAAATGTCAGCTTGCTTGATTTAAATAATTGTGAGCGTTTAAGTAGAGCATCAGAAGAAGTGTCAGAGTGGGTCAAAAACCTGCCTTTCTTAATTGTCTCTGTATTTTATCTTTCACTGTTTTGCTTTGACACGCTGCCTGATGAGAGACAGAGTCAAGTCACTCGTCACATGAGACTTTGTTGGAATTTTTTTTTTTCTCAGTAGATTTCTATCTAGCTGCTGGAAAAAAAGCATGTATGTCAACAACAAACTGCCAGAAGGAAACTGCAAGAAAACAAGAACGCACAAATAAATTATTTGTAAAGTGTCAGCGCTTGCTAACAAAAAGGAGAAAAATAGTCCCGCGATGGAAGTGAATGTGTGATTGTGCAGGTGTGACGCCAGCTGCCGGGTCCCTCAACGCAAACTCACATGCACACAGGCACACACAAACACAGGCACACATGTTTTCCTTTTCCTGTCATTCACAATGACAGGCAGGTGAGGCGACGAGCGCACGCTCACGCTTTCCCTTACATCCACTACAAGAGCACAGTTGTTAAGGTGTGTGTGGCTCAGACTCCAAACGGGAACAGTGCACTGAACTTATACAGCTGGATGTGTGAGAAGAAAGTGAAGAAAGTTTCTCAAGCTAAGTAAAAAAATATATAAAAATAGAAAATATAATATGGTGGCACAGATGAGGAAAACTAGTTGCAGATCCTTAGTGCCATTTAGACAGAGTGAGAGGGAACGACCGGAGGGCATATTTAAACAGCCCTGTGGCTCTTCGATGTTGCTGTCAGTCTCAGAGACAGAGACACTACTGGCTGCAGGCTTGTGCTGACCTACTTGTGACTCGTTATTGCACTAAATTAGAAGGTTGGCTGACAAAAAAAAAAAAAAACAGTTCAACAAAAGAAGGGCGAGGGTGGGTGATGGGGGGTGTAAAAAAAAGAAAGAAAGAAAACTGCATAAGAACAAATAGCCATTTCTGCTTGAGTTCTAATCAGTGCAGCAGAGGCAACAGCAGAGCATGGGGATCCTGAGCCCAAAAACATTATCTGCGTCTCAAGATGGATCCTTGACTAATCCTGCTGTCTGAGCTCAGTGTTCCCAAGATGCTCCGAGAGGAAAGAAGAAACTGGGAGGAAAGGGAGTGATGAGGGGGAGGAGAGGAGTCCATCTATTCAACGGAAACAAGCCGGTTTGGTCTTTTTGGCATGTCTGCATCAGTTAAGGGACATCGCTAAAGCACCATCACCAACAGCAGCAAAGCATTTACAGAGTTTCATGTTACTTCTAACTTCTTTCTGTTTCACTTTGATTGATATGTTATAGCAGGAAATGATCCCATTTCACAACATGAATCGGTAACATTTTGTGTGCATTTGTGAGTCCTTGAATAAATACCTTGGAGATCTATCTTTTACTGCAGTTTCAGCTGCAAACGTTTTGGGATTTGACTCTTCAGACAGGAATCCCATAATGTTTTTCATTCCAGGCAAATATTCCCAATTTGACTGGAAAATAAAAGTTATAAATAGGGTTTAAATAAAGGACTTGGTTTCATTTTTAGAATCACCGTCTTGCTAAAAGGTAACCTTTCCTCTCCATCTTGGCTCCTGTGAAGTTTGCAACAGGTTTTACTTTAATCTTCAATTACTGTGGAAAGGTGAACATTATTGTTTTCTTTCCCAGATTTTCGCCTACAATTGGCAGACATGTAAAAATAGCAGTTAGTTCATGAGAGAGTGAGCCAGGAATAATTTTTGGGGTATACAGTACTCTCGTTCTTAAGTCTCTGTCGCAGCGAGACAATAGGGGACATGCAACAGAAAAGACAGCCACAAGGGCACCTGAAACCCCATCAAACACAGAATAAGAAATTAAAAGTTTTGTCTATTACAACAAAAAGGGGAAAAATTTGAGTCTAATATGGAGGAGGCGGAAGTTCAACTGAAGAAACTCATTGCTTTCCTACATCTTAAAAGGCCTCCGATATGCACCTGTATGCTCCTGTGCGCAGGCGGTGGATGCACTGTGTGACTTCATTCAGGTGACACTTTTTCAACCCACCTCCAGCCCCTCCTCCACCATCGTAGCTAAAGCTTCATCAGAGTGTCATTCCTCCTGGACTCTTACTGCATTCCCTGTCTCATCTTAACCAGTCCGGCAGAAGACCGCCATGTTGAGCCTGGTTCTGCCAGAGGTTTCTTCCCAACGGGGAGTTTTTCCTCTCCGCTGTCATGCCATCATGCCATGCTTGCTCAACATGGACAGGTTCTCTCAACCTATGTTATCCAACTGGACTTCCATCTTCCAGGTCCCTGAGTGAAGCTCTAGTATCAGTTCACGCAGTCCACTGGATCACCCCATAAAGCTCAGCATACCGTCTCACTAACCAGCAGTCTACAGACTGACCAACTTCATCAATCTCCACCCCACTACCAGTTTCAGGCCTGGGGGGAAAACAGCCATATTCTTTGCTCCTGTTCATGTATATCTATCAAAATGAAGCGCTATGTATCCTGCAGAGGTCTGAGCGCTAAAGACAAAGTAATTGTATCAATAAATTTCTCCTAATTGTCTTTTCTCTTTGTGTGAGTTTTTCCAGACTTAACTAAGAGCGAGCTGAGATCTGCCTGAGGCTTGGCACTTTTCTTGCTAAACAGGTAAAATTCTCTATTGAAAACGGATTTTCTTACTCCAGAACACATTATGCTTCACATTATGATTTAATCAGCTTCTGTTATTGGGACGGACTTGACTGCCATATAAAACTGTGTTGGACAGTAGCCTTAATGTGGAAATTTTGAAATCATCATATACGTGCCGTGGACGGGACAGGAAAGTTAACAGGTTTTAAACAAAATACCTGTTTATTGGTAGCAGCAGACTGTGCTGCTTTTCCTCTACTCCCACAACATCGGTGTCATTTAAATTTGTTGCCAGACTAGCAGGAACGTCTGCAGGAAATCTGGAGCTTGCCCTATGCTTCTTAAACATTTGGCCTTTTCAAACCTCTATCCATCTTCTAATCAACTTTCCCTAGCTTTTCTGACCTAGGTTAAAGTTTCTATATTATGCTTTTTGAAGGCTTTCAAAATCAGCTATAGACATACTGTATATGTGATGAAATGTTGCCTTTAGCACTAAAGAGTATTTTCTATGAAAGAGTAGTTGTTTCCTTGCAAACCTCACTAAGAGCACCACTTCCTCCCTTTGTAATGATCCCTGTCTGGAAAAAAGCTGTTTTGTGCAGTCCCATTGTTGTGCTCCCTTTACTACACTGACAACCAGGTCTGAACAGCTACACTTATGGAAGCTCTGATTACCAGGAGCTGCTACACCTGGGAGGGGATACTTTTGGCTTTCTCAGTTGTTAACTGCCAGATTATTGAAAGCTGTTTCTCAGTAGACCATCCAGTATTCCTCATTTAGAACTCCTGATAAAGACTTGTCTCCTTCCCTTTTTCTTGCCGCTGTCGGATACTCTTGTTGGCTTCTGATCTCTGGACATTGACCCCTGGCTTGCCTCACTACCTAGTCTGTTTGTTTTTGACCCTGTCTGGACTGTTCTATCAATTGTGTGTGACCCAAGAATGGATCTCAGATCTACCTCTGTAACTCTGGAAACCTCAGACCCCTGGACTAAGACTTTCCTGTTAGCCTTCACCATCAAGATTTGGATCCATCATTCTGTGATGCACATCATTAGAAAAGAGCTACTGGGATCAATCATCAAAAAAAAGTAAAACCTCACAGTTTCTGCCAAGGTTGACAGGTTCTCCTACCCACATTGACTGCAATTCTAGTCAGTTACTGTTCCTGCAACCCCAATTCCTACCTTAAAATGAACATATTAAATTCTAACTTGTGTTGGCTAAATTATTTGGTCTTCGCATTCCGTCCACCCATTATACCCTTGTGGTCGTGCGTGATGTTGCCTTAAAAGGGGTGATAGAATGATTGTATAGGGTATCTGGTGCTGGTCCTTAAGGTCTCTGAATAGGATGTGTAACATTGGTTGGGCTGAAAATAGCATATTTGCTGTTCTATGAGCCCTAATGCAAGCCTGGTTAAGAGCCCTAGAAAGAAACGTCATTTTATGGTATCATCATGAATATTTAGATGAGCTGTGCTCTGACTGGTTGGTTTACAACAAGCGAAGCTGCTGAGCAAAGACGCATCATAGCAACAAGAACTCACCCACTGAAGCATCAAATTGTTGATTTGGTAGGCTGACCAGACGTCCTCTTTTTCCTGGACATGTCCTACTTTTCATACCTAAAAAAATGTCCTGGGGGAATTTCAAAATTGGTTCGAATGCCCGGTCCAGTCCAGTCAGCGCCCGCCCGACATCAATTCGGTGCTTCATTTGAATTCGCCCGTTTTATGGTGGAAGTTTAGAATTCTGAGATTTGCAGGGAAAGGAGGTGTCGATGGGGTTTGAACTTCTCTGTACGTCCATTTCACCCACTGAACTTTCGTTATTCATCTATGACCAGTGTTGTATAGTAAGGAAGTAAAAATACTTCACTACTGTACTTAAATATATTTTTGAATACTTTATACTTTCCAAGAGTATACATTTTTTTGAGAACTTTCAGTTTTACTTTACTACATTTACGAACTTAATTGCATACTTTTACTCCGATACATTTTCAATGTTTGGTTTAGTTACTAAGTAAAAAAGTATAAGTATGATAAGTAAAAAAAAAAAAAAAAAAAAATAGCGAGAGAGTGAGAGAGACGCAAGTGTTTTGACCCCACCTACTGACTACAAAGTCGGGTCTTGCCTGGGCTTGTTCATCAACACCAATAGGATATAGATTGGTCACTAGGCACTATTGTGAAATCTTGAGCATAACGTTATCTGTATAAATGAACTTCGTTTGACATTGTTTTCAGTTCCACGAGTGGTCTGCTGGAGGTTTCTTCCTGTTAACAGGGAGTTTTTCCTCTCCACTGTCGCTACAAGCATGCTTAGTGTGAGGGATTGTATTTGAGTCAATGAGTCAATGCAATCAACTGGTTTTCCTTAGATAGAAAACTTTGTATCAATTTGACTGTATGATCTGGTTGAACTGTAAAGTGCCTTGAGATGACATGTGTTGTGAATTTAATATTTCTATATAAATAAACTGAATTGAATTGGTGTATTTAGCTTAAGCTAAATGTTGACTGTAGCAGGCTTTTGAAGATGAACAGAAGATTTTCCAGTTTCAAGTGATAATGATGAGGATGTGAGGATGACCACAAGGGGTGGTTAAGATTTGGAGGGGAAGACAAAAGTCAAAGGCAAAAGTGTGGGAGGGGTGATGGTAGGGTGACCAAACATCCGTATTTCCCAGGACATGCCCGTATTTCATTTCCTGTCCCGGGCGTCCCGGGTTTTTTTTAGAAAGTGAGGAAATGTCCTGATTTTTTAAATCACCTTCATTGGACTTTTAAATTAACAGGCACTAGGGCACTGCGCACGACGCAGCGTGTGACGTAATCCCTGAGCCGCGTCAGTGCGGGCAGCCCTGTTCTTAATCAAAACATAGATAGCGTGGCTGTCAGCACGCCAACAACATGCAAAAGCGCAAATGTATGTTTACCGACAATTTACAAAACAGTTTCCCCGCTTTCTGACTGGGTCGAGCCACATTGAATGCCTTGTGCACAGTGTGCAAAGCAGGCACATACAGGTGCTGGTCATAAAATTAGAATATCATGAAAAAGTAGATTGATTTCAGTAATTCCATTTAAAAAGTGAAACTTGTATATTATATTCATACATTACATACAAACTCATATATTTCAGATGTTTATTTTGTTTAATTTTGATGATTACAAATGACAACAAATGAAAATCTCAAATTCATCATATCAGAAAATTAGAATAATACTGAAGACCAATAAAAACAAAGGATTTATAGAAATGTTGGCCAACTGAAAAGTATGAACATGAAAAGTATGAGCATGTACAGCACTCAGTATTTAGTTGGGCCTCCTTTGGCCTGTATTACTGCAGCAATGCGGCGTGGCATGGAGTCGATCAGTCTGTGGCACTGCTCAGGTGTTATGATAGCCCAGGTTGCTCTAATAGTGGCTTTTAGCTCTTCTGAATTGTTGGGTCTGGTGTATTGCATCTTCTTCTTCACAATACCCCATAGATTTTCTATGGGGTTAAGGTCAGGAGAGTTTGCTGGCCAATTAAGAACAGGGATACCATGGTCCTTCAACCAGGTACTGGTAGCTTTGGCACTGTGTGCAGGTGCCAAGTCCTGTTGGAAAATGAAATCTGCATCTCCAAAAAGTTGGTCAGCTGCAGGAAGCATGAAGTGCTCTAAAACTTCCTGGTATGTGGCTGCGTTGACCCTGGACCTCAGAAAACACAATGGACCAACACCAGCAGATGACATGGCACCCCAAACCATCACTGACTGTGGAAACTTTACACTGGACTTCAAGCAACGTGGATGAAGTGCCTCTCTTCTTTTCCTCCAGACTCTGGGACCTTGATTTCCAAAGGAAATGCAAAATTTACTTTCATCAGAGAACGTGACTTTGGACCACTCACCAGCAGTCCAGTCCTGTTTCTCTTTAGCCCAGGCAAGACGCTTCTGACGCTGTCTGTGGTTCAAGAGTGGCTTGACACAAGGAATGCGACAGCAGAAACCCATGTCTTTCATACGTCTGTGTGTGGTGGTTCTTGAAGCACTCACTCCAGCTGCAGTCCACTCTTTGTGAATCTCCCCCACATTTTTGAATGGGTTTTGTTTCACAATCCTCTCCAGGGTGCGGTTATCTCTCTTGCTTGTACACTTTTTTCGACCACATCTTTTCCTTCCCTTCGCCTCTCTATTAATGTGCTTGGACACTGAGCTCTGTGAACAGCCAGCCTCTTTAGCGATGACCTTTTGTGTCTTGCCCTCCTTGTGCAAGGTGTCGATGGTCGTCTTTTGGACAACTGTCAAGTCAGCAGTCTTCCCCATGATTGTGTAGCCTATAGAACTAGACTGAAAGACCATTTAAAGGCTTTTGCAGGTGGTTTGAGTTAAAGGTGGGGTATATGATCCTGGATAAACGGTTCCTGCCAGCTACATTTTTGAAAATACACACCTTCAGCCCACCCCACGAAACCACGCCTCCAAATTACATGAACGCGCCTGCTGTCAGTCGAGAATGTTCGGATGTTCCCGAGAACGAGAACGAAACAGGCCGAGACCTCGCGTATCTTACAAAATGTTTATAAGCATGGATTGGACAGGAATGCAGCGTCAAGGAGGATAATACTTTATAGTGCCATGATAGCAATCAATATTTCAGACGGAGCTAGTAAGCTAGAGAAACATGCTGGGACATTGCATGTAGTCGACATCTTTGACTTTCTCACTAATGTGGTAAATAAGAAGTAACCAAGTATTATCTCAACATATAAGAAAACATAACGTTGTCTTACCTATCGAGTAGAAACAAGGCCACCTTAGCATCCGTCTGTAGTCCCCTGTCTTCTTTCAGTTGACGCCAACGTTGGAAAGCTGTACCGATTACCACTCTCGTCCTGTTTCGTTCTTCTGTTGCTTTTATCCTAGCTGTTGCTTTTTCAAGCACAGTTTTGCCTTTTCTTTTCGAACCCGTTGTTGTCGTCTTTTCTGCCATAGTCAATATTCTCTCTGGCTGTGTGAGATAAATCTGTGGAGTTGGGCTTGATAGAGCTAGGTAGCTAGCTCTCTAGTAGCATTTGAAGTTCACGGTAGGGTGGAGTTACCTGAAATGACTCCTGCGCCGGCACTTGGGGGGGGGGGTCACGAGTCTGTGAACGCGCAGGGGGGAGGGGTGGGGAGAGCTCAGAGCTGACGGTTGATGGGCGTGCCAGCAACCAGTAGAAGTAGGGATGATAGTTACTTCTATTGGTTAGCGTTTTCCTCTGACTACGCCCTCTACACTGGACTAAAAGATTTCGTTTTTTTTCCAAACATTCTATCTCAGTTGGCGCAATGGGCTCGTGAGGAGGTTTTCAATCAGTATGGTAAAAACATGCTCCAGAAAACATCACATACCCCACCTTTAATTAGCTGATTAGAGTGTGGCACAAGGGGCCATCAATTTTGAACCTTTTCACAATATTCTAATTTTCTGATATGATGAATTTGAGATTTTCATTTGTTGTCATTTGTAATCATCAAAATTAAACAAAATAAACATCTGAAATATATGAGTTTGTATGTAATGTATGAATATAATATACAAGTTTCACTTTTTAAATGGAATTTCTGAAATCAATCTACTTTTTCATGATATTCTAATTTTATGACCAGCACCTGTATGTCTCGGTGTCCAATGGAGGTGCAAGGGATCTGGAAAGCCACCTGGACACCAAAAGTAAAGATAGTCTATTGATATGTTTGTTCGTTTTTGGTACATTTTGAACAGTTTTTTCTACACAAGAGGTATTTTTTGTTAATTAGCTCATTTTTTTATTTATTTTTTCCAATAGCCTACAGAACTGACATTATTTAGTTCATTACTGAGGCTGAGTATCATCTGTTATTGGGAGTTGAGAGTTATTGTTAACTTTTGTTAACTGAGGGGTGTTTAGATGTGACATTATTTCTTTCATTGTGCTATTCATTCATTACAGGAATTGTTAAGCATTTTTAATAAATACATTTTGAATGAAATTATCGTTTGTTATTGGAGCTATTGCTGTTGACTTTTACTGAAAAGCATTTTTAATAAATCAACTGTAGATATAGACATTTCTATGCATGGGAACAGAGGTCCCAACCCCCAGAACCCCCACCCCACCCCCACCCCGCGCTCCAAGGTGTCCTGGTTTTCCGAAAGGAAAATATGGTCACCCTAGGTGATGGGCTTGTGTTTACAAAGTGTTCATATTTAGTTAATTGGCCTGAAGTGCATCTTTTTTTCTCTGGTGTGATGTACACTTAATTCCAGCCCTGCCTTTTTTTACATGTAGTTTTAGAAAAAATATCTTCTATGGGGTATTGTGAAGAAGAAGATGCAATACACCAGACCCAACAATTCAGAAGAGCTAAAAGCCACTATTAGAGCAACCTGGGCTATCATAACACCTGAGCTTGCCAAATAAGCTGCAGTTCCCTCCCATTTATTTTTCTTTTCTAAAATGACCTGTTATGTGTGCGCCTTTTGTTTGTGAAGTACAGTAATTTACAGCTTTTTTTTTTTCTTCACGTTGGCCCCGTTTACAAAAGGGGCTTCAAACTTGACTCCCTCTTCAGATGCAGGATAAGCTTCCGTTGTTTCTTTTTTATGTAATGTCAATAACAGTAAAAGTAATAAAAATTGGTCTAAATTTATCCTACACTTGGTTGTGTATATTATTTTAAGTAAATTTAATCTTCAAAGTTTACCAAAATGTAAAAAAATGTCATTCAAACAACACTTAGTTTTTACTTATACTTTTCACTACATTACTTGAGTACATCTATTTTTTTTACAGTAATTCTTATACTTAAGTACAAGCCATTTCAGATACTTAAAGACTTTTACTCAAATAACATTTCAGTCAGTGACTTGGATTTTTACCAAAGTCATAGTTTGGAGAGGTACTTATACTTTTACTTGACTCTGAGATTTCAGTACTTTATACAACACTGTCTATGATAATGTAAACTCGGTTTTGCATTCTATGACCCATTTAAAGCTGCTGCCACATTGATATCACTTCATTTTCATGATTAGGCTTTTCTTTAGGAAAACACATTTTCATTAGCCTTTGGCGACACAAGAACAGTTGCTGTGACTGTACAGAAAAGAGACACTTTTTTTTCAAAACTAAACAGAAATTATACTGCTCTGGCTCCCTGGTTGGGGAAAGGGAGGAACCGCTGTTCTGAGCAGAGAATTCATCAGGATTATTCAGACATGCAGGAATCAGGAAAAATTACCATTTTAGACATGATGTTCAAAAAGCTTTATAGCATAATTAAAAGCTCAAAAAAGTTGATTTGACCGATGTAAGCCCTTCCAAGAATCCCCACCGCATGATGCCGCCATCACTGTTCAATTCAATTCAGTTTATTTATATAGCGCCAAATTCAAAACACATGTCATCTTAAAGCACTTTACAGTTCAACCAGATCATCCAGTCAAATTGATTCAAAGATTTCTATCTAAGGAAAACCAGTTGATTGCATCGACTCATTGACTCAAATACAATCCCTCACACTAAGCATGCTTGTAGCGACAATGGAGAGGAAAAACTCCCTTTTAACAGGAAGAAACCTCCAGCAGAACCAGGCTCAGTGTGAGCGGCCATCTGCCGAGGCCGACTGGGGTTCAAGGAGACAGAAGCAGAGACACAAAAAGCAGCTGCAAAGGTTCCTCACCTTTAACATGGAATGATGAGTTTGATGTGCAATTTAGTTTTCATCTTTCCCCCTCCCTGTGTCATGATGGGTTCACTGAAAGTGACCCAAGAATGCAGAATACCACTGACGGACACAAGGATGAAAGTTTAACAGTTTTATTAATGCACAAGCACACTGAATATACGGGTTCTGGTTCGGGGCCTGGATTCTGGTTCACCGGAGTCTGCGTGAGAGACAGTTCAGTTAGCGTTGCCAACAGAGGTTTGATTTCCAGACGTTCACTGATTGTACCTTGAGGGTTCTTGAGGTCAGCTTTGGGAGAGTCACTGTTGGTTCTAGAGAAGAGTTCATCAGCAGAGTCCGTTAGCTGCTTCAGCGTCTCACGTCTAATTAGAACAGACCTTGGCTTTGGGTTTCCCAGCTCTAGTCCAGAGCTGCTTGGAGGTTCTCTGTGAATCTTCAGGTTTGGCTCAGAGGGTCGGCTCGGCAGGTTAGCTCTTCCAGAGCTTTCACAGAGGAGGCACAGGTTTCCTGGAAAACAGACACAGGGGTTAGAATCCTAGCTGGATTCAAAAGTCATCGAATTACTCTGAGGATCAAGGCTTAAGCGCTTACCAACTGGAACAACACTGCGGCGTTGAGGCAAGGTCTGAAGACAGCTTAAGTAGTGGATCCTCTGATGATCTTGACGAGCTGCAGCTGTGCAGGAGGCTCCCTCAGAGGATCCACGGCGGACTCTGCTGGAGAAAGGTGGAATTTCTCCAGCTCCCAACAGTACCCCCCCTCAACGACCGCCCCTTGGCGGTCCGGAAGAGGTTGATGGGCAGGAACGCTCGTTCCGCATCGTGGACTCCCGTCGACGAGGTCGCGGATGGCAGTACCTCGTCGACTGGGAGGGCTACGGACCGGAGGATCGCCAGTGGGTTCCAGGCTCGTACATCCTCGATCCGGCCCTTATCGAGGATGTACGAGCCTGGAACCCACTGGCGATCCTCCGGTCCGTAGCCCTCCCAGTCGACGAGGTACTGCCATCCGCGACCTCGTCGACGGGAGTCCACGATGCGGCGAACCCTGAAGGCCGGATGTCCATCGACCTCCAGGGCGGGTGGTGGGGAGTCGGACGGTGGGCACAGAGGGCTCGAGGAGACAGGCTTGATCTGAGACACGTGGAAGGTGGGGTGGATCCGGAGGGACTGAGGTAATTGGAGACGGACGGCTGAAGGATTGATGACTCGGGTGATCCTGTAGGGTCCGATGAATCTAGGGGAGAGTTTTCGAGACATCCCCTTGAGGGGGATGTCTCGAGTGGACAGCCATACCTCCTGGCCTTCGGAGTACTCGGGGGCTGGGCGTCTCCTGGCGTCGGCGAAGCGCTTAGTGGATTCTTTTGACTGGTTGAGAGTGGCGATGGTCTCCCTCCAGATCCTTTGGCAACGGCGGATGTGATGGTTGACGGACTGCACCGAAATCTCTCTCTCGTCTGCGGGAAAAAGAGGTGGTTGATAGCTGAGACTGACCTGAAAAGGGGATTGTCCAGTGGATGCAGATCTGAGGGAGTTATGGGCGTATTCTATCCATGGAAGAAATTGGCTCCAGTCCACGGGGTTGTTCGACGTGAGGCAGCGAAGGGTGGATTCCAATTGCTGATTCATACGCTCAGTCTGACCATTCGATTGGGGGTGGTAACCAGAGGTGAGAGAGGGTTTGCAGCCGAGAG